>NW_007577932.1:426159-503666 GCF_000690725.1 Stegastes partitus
CAAGGAAATGTAAAGCCAGCAGTAGTCTGTCACTAATGTCTAATTAGTCCCAGCAGAAGGTCAAGTGAATAGGTAAAATATCACGGTGAAATATATATATATGAGTATTGCTTTGCTTTGTTTGTGTCGAGAAGAAAACATTTTGTTTCCGTTCCCTCCTTTACCTTCACTGCACGGGTGAAAATGTGAGCAGGTCGACTGTAAGCGGAGTCGAAAATGATTTTATATCAAAGTTCTGGCAAATATTTGAACCAGATATCCATGACGTGCCAGTTATTCCCTGTAAAACTGCTGTCTTGGTCGGGACAGCTGGAGGGCAACTGTGACAGCGAGATAGCGATAGCTTTTCCCCCTTCGTTACACATCGACTGGAGGTCTTGCCAAGTCAGACAACAGCGTCGGCATTTCTGTTCCGTCTGCCCCGCTTGGCTTGCCGGGGACTTTGGGAGCAGCAAAGAGGAAAGAAAAGGAGGGGAGGGGATTATTTGTAGTGTTTGTCCTTCGATATTCTTTCAAATGGACGGTGATCCTCCCATTTATGCCCCTCAGGCGAGATCAGCGGAGCTCACATGTACAAATTGTAACCTTGACTTTTTGCTCTTCCTTTCATTACCGTGCCTTAGCTGAAGGCAACACTGTGGCTGTGGGCTGCAGCTTAGATAACATTTACATATTACACTTTTTAAACTTAGCACAGCTCTGCATTGGTTCTTTTTAAAGGTGTCAGTAAGATTAATGACACCAGATCCGTGGCGTTTAATGCACCATTTTTCAAATTACCGTTAAATGTCAATCATGTCGATCGTGCATGCTGATTCAAGTTGAAGCCAACGTGAAGTCACTTCAAACTATCCGCACTGAAATTAGGATTCAGGTGACAGCAGGTAGAGCCGAATCATTTGGGGAGCGCGATATTAAATCTTGCTTTGTTGGCCTGACACATTGAAAGAGGTGCAATGGCTAAACCTCATTAGTCATTTTCTGGTTGTGATTGCTGGAACTTTCCACAACCCTGAGACGTCCCGCTTTAATTAAATCCGTAATGAACTTCCTGGAAGCAAATAGCGAAACAAATCTAAGCAGCACACGAATTTCCTTCCTTTTCACTGCAGGTTGCTTCCTTTTAAAAGTTACCTGCTGTCAAAAATCACTAAAAAGCAGATGCCACAGAAAGTAGGACATTTTTTTTTTAGCCTTATAAATAATAATTTTTTAAAATAAATAAACAAGGCCAATAATAACACAACACAACAAGCGTGATTGTTTTAAATGTACAAAGTTGCACAGGTCTTTTTTTATCAGTATTTGAAAATATTCAACAATGAAAGTTAAATCAAACAGTAAGAATAAGTAATAACAATAATTAATATCAGCAATAACTAGACTTAAAATCAGAACTTTTTAGTTTTTTTCTTTTTTTTTCTTTTTTACTGAAACACCTGAGGGAAGCAAATAAAAAGAGAATCCAGAAAAATAACCACTGAAGTTTAGAAAAGAAAAAAAAACCAAAAAAAAACAAGAGACACAAAACAAAGTCAAGACAAGCTCATACAGGGGGGGTCACTCACTTCGTCTGTATGTACAGCACATTCGCTCCGTAACTGTGCAGAAGAGCAGTGATGGAGGGAAAAGAACAAAAAAAAGTGATGAAAATGAAAACTCATCTCTGCAATCTAACAGCCTTTAACATCAGTATTGGCAGCTGTATGGATTCACATGTAAAGGCAAGGTGAAGCAGAAAAACCTACAACAGACACGGGAAAAACCCATTTGGAGCCGACTAGCAAATGTTTTTTTTTTTTTTTTTAACTTTTATGCTTGTATTACAGTCACAGAACTGACAGTACTCCGTTTCTTACTTCGATCAGAAAGGCTGAGAAAACTGAGAAAGCACTGTCCCGTTGAAGAAATAAACCAAGCATACAGTGGAAACACAACCCGACGTCATTTTAAAAAGAAAAAAAAAAAAAAAGGTCCCTGGATGCATAAGACACAGCCACTTTCCTGACCACCTCCCAACTTTTAAAAAATTCATTCAAACTTGTTTCAGTAAGAAACATGACATCAACATTAGTTTAGAGGTGAATTTGAGAGTCACATTTCATGTTTGTCTGTACATTTATCAATATTCAATCCTTGTTATAAATTTTTACCTTCCATCAAATCTCACCAAAACACTTCACTTTGAAAAGAGGGAAATAGAAATGCAAAGAAACCTTTGGTCAAAGAGTGTACTCACAAAGGATAAAAATGCAATGACGAGAATCTAAGGAAATCATTCATCACTCAAGATTTAACGAAACGACAAAATCAAGGAGCAAAACTCAAGTGGTTTTCTATACGTTTCTCTCTTTCTAACAATATGGCCCATAGTTCAACCCTCCTCCCATACATTTGGGTCTGCAAGTTATACTGGTTTCCTCACAGAGGAAAGAAGGAAAGAAAAAAAGGTGCTCTTTTCATGAAAGTCATGTTTTGTCTTGATTGTCCACAAAAAAGAAGTGCCAGCAGGAAGTAAACCCGGCGAAAGGATATACAATCACAGCGTAAAACGACAACATCCTTTACTGGAAAGGAATCGAGAGTCCATAGCGCGCTCCTGAAAAGACTCTGAACCTGCACTGAATTGGTGTTTGCAATAGTTGTGATTCTGTGTGTGCAGATGTCACTGTCTCAGTTGATGGGTGGTGGTTCGGCCTTATTTGGAGGCTGTCTTATCCTGTGTTGCTTCACCCCGCTGGCAGCTCTTGCGGATGATGGGCAGCGGGTGGGCTTCTGTGTTAAAGACCCAGTCCTCCATGGGGAGAAGGTCGTCATCGGAAAACAGCAGGTACAGATACCTGAGCAATCAGGGGAAAGAAAAGTATTGTAATTTAATCAAAATCAGCGCTTATTGAATACTTCTGCTTCCACACAGTTGTCAGTGTACACATGAAGGAATACTTCTTGCCAAGAGTTAGATTGATGCCACTCTCATGTCTACACGGTGCATATAAAGAAAGAGCCAGCAGCTGGTTAGCTTTGCATATTATAGAGACTGGAAGCAGAGGGAAACAGCCCAGATGGCTCCGTGCCAGAGTTTTAAAATCCACCTACAGCACCTCTGAAGCTGAGTGATTACCATATTATATCTAGGTTGTTTGTGGTTTTGGGGGAGATGTGTGTATTTTTTTCCTGTGTATTTTGTGCCCAGGCAGAGTAATGTCCTCCTCGCATTAATCCTGCCGCCCACTGTCCTGCCATTTTTACCTCCTCAATGCATTCAACAAATGAGATGTGTGGTAATGAGTGAGCTGGTTGGCAGATTCTGTAACCTTTGGGCAGAGCCGGACCAGCCGGCGTTAGCTTCATATTCACCGTACAGACATGAGAGTCGACAATAAAGCATTTTCCCAAACTTATTTATATCGGGTTGCAGGCAAGTTCATTGCAGTGGCATAAATTCTTAAAGTTATTTCAGATTTATTGGCCATGTTTACACATAACCAAGTTTCTAATGAGCGTTCTTACATTAATGCAAACGCACGGCTGACTTCACACAGAGAGTCATCGCAGCAGAGCCATGGGATGAAACAAAAGCACACATCCTCCTGTTCTAAATAATTGCATTAAATGTCTGACTAAAACCGAAAGCAACCCAGAGAGTTTCCGCCATCAAAAACGGACTATTCCTTCTTGAGTTTGGCTGCTGTCCCAACAGGAAGCAGTGCCGTGCAATAGATTTGAATATAAAGTAAGCCACATGGTTCAGGGTTAAGAATGACAATCTTAATTTCCATCTTGCCGCATCTTCGTAGGAATGAACAATGACGAGCGACTAAAGTGCGAGCAAATGTGCTGATTGTCTTAAGAACTAGATTAGGTTCGTCTGTCTATGTAAACACGCTAACCGTACTGGCATATTTACAGTTGGCCGCACTGTGTCTCGCGAAAGCTGCTTTCCACGTACGACTTTGTTCCACAGGATTTTTTTGTATTAGATGACAAATCCTTCCGATCCTTCGACAAAGACTCCACGAGTCGTCATCTTATTTCAAAACTGCAGGTTCCCTCTTGTATCTTCACATTAGTCATTAAACCGCAATATTTTTATTTATCATATTTTTACTGCCCTTGTAATAAGTGTTACTTAAGAAATATGGGTCTTGTAAGTCCTTAGAACTTAGAATATGGACTTTAACAATATCATCGTTAACCTTTCCTACACTTTTTTTATTTGTCGCTTTTAGATGAATATGTACTTTATTGTGAATTTGTTAGTGATTAACAACACACTCATTAATGATTTTGGCAGCTACACAAGGACGGACTAATTCATCTTTTATATTTTCTTTTATATTAAAACAAGCTTCAGTTTTGAAAGCGCTCACATGGGATGGTTTAAGCAGCACAGTTCGGTGACTGCTGATCTAAAAGACTGTGATGCACCTGACTTGAGGGAAACAGGCCTTTATTATCCACTAGCTGTGATACAAAGTGGCATTCTGAATGGTTTGTGTTGCTTAATGACCCCAGAATTGTAGGAGGTAAAATTGAAGCATCTAACTGCACACTATCTATTCGCCATCATTTTTTTATTTTTATTTTTTTTACAAGTGAAAAGAATCATATTCAGAGAGTGATTGGAATCACCTCAGATGACTCCTGAACACAGAGATGGCGTCCGGGTCTCATTCACAGCACGAGTGTGCTTCATAGACTCGACAGGTAATAGGTAGAGACGAATCTCTAGCGTTCGGTGTTCGACCCTGTGATGCTTTCGTGTCGCTGGCGGGTTTGTGAATGTAGATTTAAAAATGCCAGCTCTCTCGCCGTCGGGGGATGCGGCGGAGGAAATTGAACTTACTTGAGTGTCTCTGAGAGGAAGAAGCTCTGCTGCATGTTATCGTGGCTGACCGTCATGGTGTAGACGTCTCGTATCCCAGAGAAGCCGGCCTCCACTCTGCAGTGCTGCTCCAGGGCCTGACGGAGAGACGGAGAGGCCATGCTTAAATGTTGATAAAGGAACAACCACTTGCACTTGTGCAAATTGAATTAATAACAGTTTATTTATTCATGCATATTTCATTAATGAGCCCTCTTACCGAGTGGCCTTTTCACTTCTGCAGTGAAAGGACCAAACATTTTACAAACTGCATGAGTAAAAACCCTATTAGGTATTCTTCTGATATGTTGGGCGCAAATGGAGAAAATGTTTGACTAAAAACAACGTCTCTGTGTAAAGAAAGAGTAAGCGAACGTGTCAAGTGCTTCAGCCCCAGCTGCACAACTGAAGCCCAAGCAATGCTAAATCTGACAAGGGGCTAATGGAGAGTGGCTGAGCTAGCCAAGCGGATTAGCCCATTATTACCTCTGCTACAAAGGGCTGGCTTATACGTGCTAATTAACAAAGACCCTGACGTGTTAATGTTTGATGTTCATGAAGAGAAGCGTTGTGCACTGCCTTCAACCTTTGTGCCCGATAATTAAAGGCCCGTCAAACTCGTCAGCCTGATCTCTTCACTTCCGCGCGCGCTAAATTAATGCTAAAATCTATCAAGCCAGCCCTCTGCAGTTTACTGCAGTTAATGTTCTGTCTATTGCCACATTAATAATGGCGATCCCCGCGCAACCTTTGCCCCCTACTAGTGGGATTGCTTGATCTACAAGCGAGCGTATAGTGCCGTACGATATCAAGGAACCGGTCGGCGATAATTGAGGGCGTTCAAGGGGCTCGACATAGTAGGTGAGCGAAATTTATGAAATAATAATCAAAGCCACTGCTAAGAGAGACATATAGGGCACAGAATTACACCGTTCAGTATCTGCCACTTAAATATAACATGAAATTACTGCACTGGCATGAACAAAATACATATTTTCACTGGATATTACGTTTAAAAGTAGGATTTTTAAAGACAAGATGCTCCCAGCAGATGTTCCCCATGAAGACAGCGCTGGTCATTGTGTGACTTTACACTGACTAACTGTTGGATTATTCACTTTTTATACACTTAATGTTGCTGGAGAATTTCTTGTAGTGTAGTGAAGTAATACTTTGCAGCCCAGGTAAAAAAAAAACAACTGACTTCTTCTTAAAAATGAACCAAGACCTGCTAAATAAAGTCATATTGACAGGCAGGTAATAATTGGACGGAGAAGCAATGCTGCAGTGATTTATGTGCTTGTCATTATATCTGGGGTTGCAAAGAGATATGAGCTTTATTAGTCATGGCTGCAAGTGAAAAAAGGAGGCATCCTGTTATATCTCACCTTCATTATGTGGTTGCTACATGTGGCTCACTTTTTTTTTTTTATTATTATAAGGGAACTGTAGAAATATAAAGAGCCCGACAGAAGCTCACCAGATGCCTACATTTGGTTGCTTTTTACTTCCTTAATTAGTAAAAATTTCTGCACCTGTGTGGTGTAGAGCTTACATGTTACCATGGTTACAAAATGGTAAAAAAAAAAAAACACTGAAAGGAGGGGAAGTCGAATAACATGAATTATCTTGTTACAATGGCACCTGTCAGTGAGTGTGATGTATTAAGAAGGTAGTGATCAGTAATTTGTGCTGGAGGCAGGACAAACAGACGAGGATCTGAGCGACTTTGACATCTCCAGATGACTGGGTCGGAGCATCTCTAAAATGGCAGGTCTTGCGGGCTGTTCCTGATACGCAGTGGTTAGTACCGACCCAAAGTGGTCAAAGGAAGGACGAGGGTTATTGATGCGTGTTGGGAGTGACAGCTGGCCCATGCAGTTTAATCCTACAGAGCTACTGTAGCGCAAATTGCTGAAAGCCATTGCTGGCTATGATAGAAAGGTGTCATAACACACAGGGTGCGTCGCAGCTCGATGCATATGGTGCTCCTCAGAATGCCCATGCTGACCCATGTGTACTGCTTGAAAGCGCCTCACGAGTATCAGCACTGGACTAAGGAGCAACGGAAGAAGGATTGATGAATCACGTTTTATTTTGTACCAGTGGGCAGCTGGGTGTGTGTGCGTCGGCAACTGGAGAAGAGATTGCAGCAGGATGGGTAAAAACAGCAAGCCAGCAGAGGCAGCGTGATGCTCTGGGCGCTGTTCTGTCAGGAGATCTTTGGCATTAGTGGTACTCTGACACGTACCTAAACATTGCTGCAGACCACGTACACACCTTCACTTCAATGATGGCAGTGGCCTCTTTAAGCAGGGTAATTATTCAGGAATGGTTTGGGGAACGCGGCAGAGTCCAAGGTGTTGAGTTGGCCTCCAGATTCCCCAGATTTCAATCCAACTGAGCATCTGTTCGATGTGCTGGAAAAAACAAGTCCTATCTATGGAGTCTCACAACTTAGAGGACTTGGAAGGGATCTGCTGCTAACTTCTTGGTGCCCGACACCACAGGACACCCTCAAAAGTCTTGTGGAGTCCATGCCTCCTCGATGGGTCAGAGCTGTTTTAGCACAGCTGGTTTTAATGTTATGGCCGTCTGGTATAACTACAGCAGGTTACAATATGTCACCGCTTACTACAGATGCCTCTTTTGTTGCCTGGCAACTGCTCCGAGGCAAGAAATAGTCAGGCACATAAGCCCTTGTAATAATAAACTGTTGCTTTTGCCCTTTTGGTTTTTGTATAGATTAAAGAAATCATATTACAACGGGTAAAATTAGTGAGCTCTGAAAGCACTGGTGGGTGGATTTTTTGTTAACTTTAGACAGAGCCACACTAAGTGTTTCCCCCTGTGCCCAGTCTTTGTATTAAGGTAATAAAAGTAAGTAGCTACTTGCCGTAGTTTCATATTTAATGGATCTGTAAGAGCAATATCAATCTTCTCATCTAACGCTCAGCCTGAATAAGACTATTCTCCCAAATTTAAAAATACACTTAAAGAAGGTGCATGAACATGTGATTTACATTCTGATTTAATGTAAGTAATTCATCTCTTTTTTTAGAAATGCTTTTTTCCCCTTTTGAAATAAAAGGCTTCAGAGATAGTAGAAGACTATCTTCTATAATAGTAATAGTATAATAAGAGGCTAATAGTACCTTGGGGAAACGTTTTAAAAAGACTAGTTTGATAAATGTTTTCCTTTTTTTTTTCTTCTAAAAATAGGTGTAAGAAAAGTGGGCTCATCTTATATTAAGGTCAGCGCAGTAAGTAATTACATGCTGTATCGAGAATCTCACCTCAACGGCCTCCCAACCCCACTCTCTGTACTTGGGATCATGGGTCAGTCTCCACATGTACATGTAGCTCTCGATGACTTCTGGTCGCAGGATGTAATATCTGTCGCTCAGTCGGGTTGCTGTGGCTTCAGCGCCGCCGTCAAATCTGAACGCTTCGGGTCCCAGTTTAGTGGCTGACAGGGACAGAAATAAAGACATAGGAGGTCATGAGGTGATTTGCAGCCATTATACAAAACTTTTATTGAACAGATCTGTAGTCGGTTTGAAAAATGTAATTTGTTAACTTGCAAGAAAAGAAAGTTAAATGAAAAAGTCATTGTGCTTAAATGAACAGAATACCTGTCTAAAGAAGTCATTCATTTAGTGTCAAAGGCACAAATTAAATATGATCTCGACAGTTGTCCAAATGGTTTGTTGGTTTCTTTATTTCTCCTCAGCTGTCTACTTTCTGCTTCCATTATTTTTCTACCATATTTCAAGACTGCATGGCAAAGACATTCTATTCAAGAGAAACCGTACAAAGAAATGTGTTCCTGCCGAGGTCAGGACAGGAGCATCGGCATAGCAACGTCTTAAATTTAGAAACACGCCAATGCTCAGACATTTTTTTTCCCCCCCATACTTCATTTGCGATTTTAGTCAACCGCTGTTTGGTTATTTGGAAAATAAAACCATGGTTGCAGGAGGCAGGTTCTTTGAGGTCACTGCGGGTTTACAAGTAGCAGCAGCATCTGGTCGGACCAGAAAATCATCTCGAAATAAGAAATTGCTGTGACAGGCAGCGGGGCTTCTCAGTCAGTCGGCTCATTATAGTGTGTAAGTAAGCATGCAAGACAAAGGGGAAACATCAAAGCAATAAATGTTTTACTGTTCCACGCAGACTGCATTATACGTCTGCCACAAAGTCGTAATGAGGGGAAACGGAGGACAACCTGTAGGTCGGAAGGTAAACCGAGTAACCAGTCAGACAAAAAGATACCGTGACGGTTTCAAATTGGTTTCGTTTATGCTTCTAAAAATTGCAAATTTGCATCGAGGCTGCTTGATTTTAATTGGGAAAGCTTCACAACTGAACCTTAACAGGGGAAAAAGGAGAGGAACCTAAAAAGTACATCTACAGAGGAGAGGGATGCAGATTTATGCAAAGTACACAGCAGCAAACGTACAGAGAAATATGGAGACTATAGGTTTCATACTGTATGATTTACAGCGTGAATTCTTGCATATTTGAACTTTTATTTACCTCAACTGCAGAGAAACCCGTCTTTTGGTGGAACAGGAGACAGACGTTTATTTATTATTCTCTAATTTTTCCTGTGTTTTTCCATTCGGCTTTGCTTAACCCCCTACGAGACTGTGATTCTCCGGTAGGTCTATTAATGATTCCCAAGTCGGAGCTAAAAACCAGAGGACAAGCAATCAGAACCGCTCGGCTTTTGCGCAACCTGCCAAAGGAGATCAGACGAGCTTGCAGTTAATCTGCTTTTAAATCTCTCTTTAAAACAGACTGGGCCATATTTTAATTGTGCAAAAACAACGAGACAGACGTGGATGTGAGAATTCTGAATACCAACAAATTGCTTTGCCCCGTCCTATTTGAATAATCCTCCCACTTGCTTGCACCTTTCCTTCCAGCTGTGCACTCCCGAACTAAGCACCGAATACTACAGAGACGGCCAAGAGTGTGAAGGTCACAAAGAATGCTGTTTATTTTGGTCACTGCACTGCCTCAAAATGAGACCCATGTTAGATTAGAATTGCTATTAAGCTTAAGATTTTACATTTTATTCTCCAAACTTCACCACCACATCTTTGTCTTGTGTTTTAGAAACTTCAGGAGGTTTCTGTGCAGCACAACACACATCAGGTTAATCTGATCTGTTTATATTCGCGGCTATCCTCCTGTTTAACTGTTGCCTTGATACATTCATGCACCACATAGTCATGCACACATCCAAGACTTAGCTGCTCTACTCTCTCCTCTCCAAGCCCATTTTCATGGCTTTCTGCAAAATGTTGTCTTCCAAAAAAAAAACCAAACTTTACTTTAAATACACCGAGGGCTGTCTAGCTGACTCGGAAAACTCGTCCACCTTTTGTGCTTCTTGACTGCTTGTTTTGAATTTAGAGAATTCTCTGGGCTGTTGATGCGGTTTTGTGGTTCCTTTGTGGAACGGCGATCAATTTAATCCTTTTTAAATTAAAAGTGTACCGCTACGATGCTAATTCAAAATGAGAATTTTTTGGAGAACTCGCAGCGCCAGACGCCACGATATCAGCAGAATTCGCTTCACACACAATTTAGAAGTTAGTCTCAGGATTTGCAATAATCTTGCACCAGTCTCGGTCTCCTCAGAATCAGAGAGGGTTTGAGCTAATTACCTTAAGAATTCGCAGAATAATGGAGATCCTCAGCCACCTACTTGATTGGCTGCAAACGGGAGCTGACCTCCGTGAAATTCATACAGTTCTCAGCAGGATGAATGATTCCTGACTGTGTTTTAGTCATTTTAATATGTCGTATTAGCTGCTGGTTGACCTCTAAAACTGAGGTTAAGATCACATGGGTCAGTGCATTGAATTTAAGGCCAACCCATATATGATAACTATGATTTTAAAGTAGTGTTTGGTGTAGAATATGGATTAAGAAGTGGTAATCCGTCTCTCTCCTTCCTCTGCTGCACATCAGCTCATACATCTCAGTTGTAGAAAACAGCACAACAAAGCACTACAAGTCTATTACAACATTTTCTCTCAAACCAGTAACCTTTCCCTCGTCCTGCCGCTTCCTACGAGGCCCCCGTTTCCCCGCACAATGCTTGTTGCGATGAAGATGGCAGCGATCCAGAGCAGCAGCAGCAGCAGCAGCAGAAGGAGAGTCTTTGCGGTATCAGTATTTAAGACACAGCTAAATAGCAGCCCCTCTACGCACATGCAAGAGCAAATCTCACTTCTGTCTCTCTTTTCTGCGCACGGCTAATCCGAGAGCCGCTAAGCACCGTGCAGTCCCTGTAATGAGTGAAGACAAACCTGGTGGAAGACTATGAAAGAGAAAGTCGGAGAAGCCTTTTGGGCCCGGAGATCAAATGTCTTCAAAGCGTATCACGGAACCTGTTATGTGATGAGTCACATTAGCTTACTGGTGGAGCGAAGGCGAAGGAAACACTTGAGGATGAGTCCTTACAGCCCACCCAACAGTGGAGGGGGAAAATAAAGCTTGAAATTAGCATTAGGAGATTATTGTCAGGGCCAAGACGGATGCCAGGGAGGAGATCAAACAAGGGTCGTCGCAAAACATGTGGGCAGGCTCGCTTATGTGTTGTTTTTTTTTTCCTTGATGCTACCACACTCATTCTGATTTATAGGTTGGAGCCACAGCAAATATGCCATCGGAGGTGTTTCTTTTTTTTATCACAATGTTTCCTCTTCCACATTTGATCTCACCTCCCTCTCTCTTTCTCCTCACTTTCCTTTTCTTCCCACTAAAATGCAACAAACCGCGATTATGATTATCAAACACACTCAAAGGGCTGCACGTCTGCTGCCTGCAGCTGTGAAACATTAGAGAATAACTGAGAAGTTTAATTCTTCGCCGCTCCTTATTAGACCTGCCTTCTTCTTCTCTCCGTTGAGGTAAAGAAACCACGAAAGCTCCGTTTTTGTGTCGGGGCAAAAAAAATTAAAACACCCGGGGCCCTTTTAATTTACATTACTGCTCCCCTCGACTGTTTTCTCACACCGACTGCCAGCTCTTTAACAGGTATCGTACCACAGCGGTAATGAACTGGGAAATTCTGCTGGCTTATAAACACCAAGAGTGCACTTATGAATTCAGATTTTTGATAAAACCGTGTCACTGCTCAACTTGATCCTCTTTAGTCGAGGTTTAGGTTGAGTTGGTTTTAAATGTAATTCAATAAGAAAAACATTCTTTCTTTCGCTTCCTGACTCCACCAATTGTCTGCATTGATGTGTTTTATGTTTTGGGAGGAGAAACACTACGTCCACTGGGAAGCAGGAGGAGAGACAGAATGTAGCCAATTAGTCGCGCCGGCCTGGCGAGCTATAGCAGTGATCAGTAATGAAAGAAATAAAGCGAGAGCGTGCAAAAGGGAAGCTTCTTAAAAATCTGGTACGGCAGTTATTATTTTGAGATTGTACAGCGTTGCCTGCTGTGGTACAATGTGTGCGCTTCCACCAAACCTAACAGCTCAGTATGTTTTGCAGCTGCAACATATTTGAGCTGGTCTGTTGCCATTGTTGGATGTTTTCTATTTGTGAGAAAAGCCCTTCGAAAGCAAGAATATAACCTTGTTTTTTTGGAGGGAGAGAAAACAATATTGCCTTTGTGTTGGGTCAGGATCTCAAATTCAGCAGTACTAGAAGGGTCAGGCTGGGTATGAAAGGTGCAAGTCTTGGCTTTAGAAATGTGCAGATGTCTGGTACAAAAAGCCAAAAAGGCCACTCACTGTGGCCAGTCTGAAAACATTAAATGAATAAAGGCATTGTGTGGAAGTAAGGGGGGAAAAAAATGGATCTTTCAATTTGACATGGTACATTTACAGCATATATAATCCATAAAATGAGCAGGGGCAATCACTCATCCGTTGCATGACATTGAGCCTCCTGAATTGAACTATTATGCAGCGTCTGGAGTCTCTGCTCGCTCGTCCGACTACCCTGACGTCTCCCCTCACCTGAGCGAGTGTAACTCTCGTGGCACGTGTGCGTGATCTCAGCCGCGAGGTCCAGGTAGTGCTGCCTCTTCTCTGGTGCGCCGTCATCAGCTCCGATGCCGATCATGCCCCCGGAGAAGCAGGCCAGGTGACCCATCTTGTGGTCCAGAATGCCTCCCCTCCACTCAGCCATGTAGGTGAGGCCACCAGGGGACTTCTGCACCAGGTTGGCTTCGATCGCCTGCAGAAAACACACAGTCAGGAATATTTATTGATATTCTTACAGTCAGTGGCACCTAATGAAGCAAAACCTGTTCAATTATCAACATCGGAAACGTCTGTTTGATCAGTGGTTGTGATGCTCATGTAATCAATGCCTGGGCTGATAGATGTTAAATAAAGCATATTACAGTCGTGACTCGATAATCTGACCCTTAAAAATCCGATAACCTTGCTATCCACCTATTATGATATTCATCGTTAATTGGGCAAAGTGCTATTTGGACCAGCCTTAGTTTGTCGTTTATCAATGACATGTAGGTTGGATAAGTGCGACCCATAGACTGTATAAAAGATGGACGTAGCTACTGTGACGTCACCCGTTGGTTTCTGAACTGAGAAAATGAAGCCAGGGTTTTGCTGCTTCCTGGTTGACATCTTGGATTTTTGGAGCCAAAAATCGTCGGAGGGGGGCGGAGCCATAGGAGCAGCGATTGGTCAGATGGATTGAGAGGCAGGCCCTCTCTGCCCGCCCACATTTACCGCCTTCTGCTCGCTTCGTCTTCATCGTCGCTGCTGACTGTCAATCAAACCAGCCATGCCCCTTGTCCTGCAAAATGTTGACGATTTTTAAAAAATTCAGTATTGATTTATTTTCAGATTGGCCACCTGATCTCTGGATTTGACCATGAAAACTAAAAAAAATCCTGAGCTGTAGGAATGCAGTATTTCGTGATCTGTGATCACTTCTTTTCCAATTTGAAGTCTATGGGAGCCAGGGCTTTTTGGAGCCAGCAGGTGGTGGACGTAGTGATATTGCAGGTTTTTGACACTTCCGGGTTGGCTTCATTTTTCAGGGTCGGTTGCTCCGTCCATCTTTTATACAGTCTATGGTGCGACCTGGCTGTTCAGACAGAAGTCGTATGGCAAAAGATCAGATTCGGTTTTAGGAACATTTACCTTTGATGTAAACCGACGGGCCGTGCACAAGCGCACCAGTCAATTAGGTGTGAAATCCAGCGATGCATAATGTTCTAGCAATACACTAGTTATTATAGCATCTAAAAACAATCAATATAAACAACAAATGACCCTTAAAGCATCAAGCCCTCCTTGTATCTCGACCTCCGTCTTGACAAGCCGACAGCCTTGCTATCCGACATAAAAGAAGGTTTTACATTTAGTGCCGGATTATCGAGTCACGACTGTACTTCTACTCATATTAGACAGAGTGGTAGAGCACAGAAGGAGACACTCTTGAGCTGCAGACTCCTACAGGTCTGAGGGAGGAGATTTATTTTTTCAAGGTTAGCTTCAGAGAGAAGAGGCAGACACACTATTGTAGGAGACGGCAGGTGGGGACCTTCATGATACGGATGAGTAGTTCAGATAATTAGTTGTTTCCAAGCAACATCTAAAGTAATGCTTCAGCAGTATTTTAGAATTAGACCACTTAAATAGCCCTGTATGGAAATGTTGACCAATTAGTACCATTGTATCCCTCCAGGAGCAGCACGAGATTAAAAAGAATATGGCAGGAAAGGAAATCTCTTTAGACCTTTGGTACGTGTGAGTTGTGCTTTTTACTTTCTGTTACTGAAAGAGTAGAAGCTATGTGATTCTTGTAGGTAGGTGGATGTTTTTTTTGTTTTTTTAAACTGAAGAAGACAGAGGAAAATCCACAAGATACCATTACCAGATTAACACTCTGTACTTTGAAGTTCAAAGTATGCTCACTAAGTTTTGCTGTACTTTTAAATTGGCACAGTAGTAGTGGGTAGACTGTGACTTACCACGACCTCACGATGCTGCAAATAAGCCAATTAACACAGAGAGCAGACCAAGGAAAGAGCTACAGTAGGTTTGATTAAGATAGTAGCTTTAACACTGATTCACATGTAAGTAGTGAGTCCAACACAGATGCTGCACAACGACTGTATGTTTCTACTGCATATGTTGAGTTACGATCCGTGTAACACGCAGTGAAAACCACTTTCATGGAAGAATTGAAAAAAAAACCCTCAAGTTTAATTGTAAGAGAAGCACTAAACGCAATTAAATTTTCTGCCTCTTTTGCAGCTGTTTCTTGCCAGCGCTTTATGTTTCATAAAACAGACTGTAGAAGAACATCTCATGAGATCATTTCTGAATGACTCATTCTCTCCCCTTACAGAGTCAGTCTCTGTGTCATCCTCCTCTCACCCATTCTGTCTGGCTTGCTGCTCAATTTGACTTGGAATAGTAGTCAGTGACACCGAGCGGCAATATCGCGCTAAAAGTGCCGATAAATACAAACTCCCACTGGAATCTCAGGTCCAGTCCTTCGTTATTAATTTTTTTACTAACAGCCCTTTAAGGATGAGCTTAAAAATAGGATTGTGGAGGGCTACATTTTAATTCCAAATTACTTTGTAAGCGCAGCACTGTGGCATGTAGTACCCATTTGTTCCCTCTTGCATCTCCTGCGTATGAAAAGCCTGTAATGCTAAATAAGGGTTGATGAAGATGTAACTCGCAATAACAGAAAACAAAACAATGTATGTAATATGGAGGCTTATGAATACCATGTTCCCTGAAAAAAAAACATTTTTCTTGAGGGTTGAGACTGATGATTTTCCCTCTAATTAGCTGTTGTTAGCAGTAATCATGGCACAGCATAATTGGAAAATGTTCTCTCATTCCGCACCGTGTTTTAATTAGTAGTGCGCTTTTATTTGAATGCCAGAGATAATAAGTTGTGCCGTGCCTTCACCTTAGATCTTTGTATAAACATGCAGCATATAACTTAATCTGATAGTGCGGGGGTCCTTGGCCATTTAAATACCAAGTCACAGGGGAGAGGGAGAGTGTGTAATTAGCAGCTCTGCCTCTGGCTTGACCCTCTGATGAGAACCGACGAAATCTCAGTGGCAATCTTAAGTTATTGTCTATGATATTGTAATTGTAGCCAGAAGCAGTGTGCTTTTACTCTGGCATTATCTTCATTAGACAAGAAAACAGACAGCTCCGGATGTATTTTTATGCATGCGTGTGCCATGTAGTCGATGTCTGTGCACAGGCGTTTTTCCGCAGATGGTGGGAGTGCACCTATTTAACATGACGGCAGATGAAAACGTGCCCAAGTTAGCCGCCGTCTGATCACAGCTGCAATCACACTATGTCACGTATGGAGCGGGTTTAGGATGATTTATCCTCTACGCAGCCTTCAACTACCCCCTAAAACAACATGCTTGTTGTCCTTGTTGTTTGTCTTTGTCTGTGAAGCAATTTGTTTGATCAAACGCTTATGCAAATGACTGTAATTATTTTTATTTTATCTAAATGAGCTACGCCTGAGCGAACGCGTCTCTTTGTGCGCGTCTGAAGATAAAGATTTCCATACCTCCAGCGCGCCATAGTACATCCTCTTTGCGTCGTCGTCCGTCTTGTCTGACATCAGATAGGATTTGATCAGATACTCGTAGAAGCTATCCCCGAGGCCACCGATGGAAACATGATCTGAAAAAGGAAATTGGAGGAAAAGCGCAGGGTCACACGCGGGTCTTTATCCAGGGTTTCTGCCAGTCTTAAAATGCATTAAATACATATTCCTAAAAAAAAAGAAAGGTGATAGAGCAGGAGTGGGCAATCCTGGTCCTCGCAGGCCACAATCCTGCATGTTTTAGATGTTTCCTTCTTCCAACACACATGATTCACATGATCAGCTCATCATCAAGCTCTGCAGAAGCCTGATAACGATCCATCAGGTGTGTTGGAAGAGGGAAACATCTAAAACATGCAGGATTGTGGCCCGCGAGGACCAGGATTGCCCACTCCTGTGATAGTGGGTCCCAAACTATTTTCTTGCCTTTTGTAGGTAGTAATGTCAGTTCTAAAATCTTTTATTGCAGGCTGCTGGGAGACGTTAGACGCCTTTACGCTAAAAAAAGTAGGATTGTTTTCTCAGCGGATTGTACTGCAGGAGGCTGTCTTTTGATCCTTGTGTTGCGATTCAGGCAGAGCCGTCAGACCTGAAGCAAACACTGCCACTGCTGTTAACCACAGGGGCTACAAAGCTCAAAGTCCCTTAAGTGCAAGTTCCTATTTAAAAAAAAAGAAAAACTTGGTGACACTCTGACTACATCATATCAGGGTTTTGACCAAAAACTCCACTCCTACTCTTTGGATAACCTCACCACTAGTGGCTTTTCTGGTCAGTTCGTGGTTTGCGTGACCATGTACTGGGAACCCACGCGCTCTCCGTGATGTTTATTTCAAAATTAAAACCTTAAATTATATAACGCACTCAAAGCTTGTCAGTGGGAATTGAAACAAGTGGCTGTCGATTTTCCTCCGGCTCGCTCTAAGTTCACTTTCAAATTCATAAAGTTGAATGTTCTATTAGAGCAGAGGCACGCACGAGTCTGAATCCATCCACTCGTACTAATTGCATGCACATACACCTATGCCGACTCCCCCGCAAGGTTATCAGTGTTGCTGGGTTAGTCCTTGACACAGACAAATGAGGAAAAGCACTGAAGCTAAACCTTCTCTTTTCTTTGTGCTCATATTTATATACAGCTCTGCTTCAATACATGCTCATCCACAACAATTAGCGGCTGTAATCATCCAGATTACCACCTTTTTATTCCCACCATCATCTTATCAACAGATTTTTTTTCTCCCCCCACCTTCTCTCAGGTAAATCGGAAAGATCCAATTTCCTCAAGTAATTGAATTCATTATCATTTTAATAACCTAGAGCAATGGGAGTCATAAAACCACTGCTACTGTATGAGACTGATATTAAAAATGAAAAGAAGTAGACGGATGGGTGGGTGACAGAGACGAGCAGCTCAAAGAGCTTTGACACGTGAGGTGACTCAAAGTCTGTCGGCGGCGTGAAAGCACGAGAAAAGAAAGAGAAAAGAAAAAAGGTAAATATGTAAAATGAAATTCATTGAACTCGGACTCTTTTGAGTTTGACCCACATTGTTAAAACACAATGACTGTATTATGTAGCAGCTGACAACAAGGACCTTCTCAGGGCACCTTTGATTCTTCATTTTTTCTCTATGCAAGAGAGTCATTAGCGTTTATTACACATTCAAAGTCTTTTTCAGTAAAACACATTTCCTAATTTCATACATGTTTAACCAAACATAACCATCATGTATGCATTCATTACATAGACTGTACAAAGGATGGACGTAGCTACCGTCACCCGTTGGTTTCTGCACTGAGAAAATGACGCCAGGGTTTTGCTACTTCCTGGTTGACATCTTGGATTTTTGGAGCCAAAAATCGTCGGAGGGGGGCGGAGCCATAGGAGCAGCGAACGGTCAGACGGATTGAGAGGTGGGCCCTCTCTGCCCGCCCACGTTTACCGCCTTCTGCTCGCTTCATCTGTATGGTCGCTGCCGACTGTCAATCAAGCCAGCCACGCCCCTTGCCCCGCAAAATGTTGACGATTTTTAAAAAATTCAGTATTGATTTATTTTCAGATTGGCCACCTGATCTCTGGATTTGACTGTGAAAACTAATAAGAAAAAAATCCTGAGCTGTAGGAATGCAGTATTTCATGATCTGTGATCACTTCTTTTCCAATTCAAGTCTATGGGAGCCAGGGCTTTTGGAGACAGCAGCTAGGCTTGGCCGGTTGCTACGTCCATCTTTTATACAGTCTATGATTAATTACAGTACTTACGCTGGACCCAGTTGCCGCTGACTGGACTGAGGAAGTTGGGGTACAGGCCGTGGGGTTTCTCAATCTTGTTCAGAAGTTTCCTGATGTTCATCACCTGCAGAGTCACACATCATCAGGTTCAAATACTGCCGTGGTTCCACAAAGTAAACTCTATCATCACCTCAAGGCTGAAAAGCATTTTGCAAAGAAACTGTGCTGTTCAGAAATCAGAGTTCACAGCAAAGAAATAGCAACATTTTGAACCCTTTGCTAAATGATGTGATCGCACCAACTCATATACTAAAGTGAACATGATGTGTAGGAACTCCTGCAGTGTAAAGCTGTGGGTGGGATTCATTTATTGAACCTTCTCAGTGTAGATGGGATTGTTGGACAGCTCGGACAGGTGCACAAACTCGAGGTGAAGGGTTCCAAACTCAGCCAGGATGCTGCTCCCGGCTGAGGCCCAGCCCCAGCTCCAACTGGTGCCACTGCAACAGAGACAACATTCAGACAGGTTGACTAAGTACCGTGGGTTTCATACAGATGGGTTCCAAATGTAGCTTATAATAAAATCATAGGAAATTCTGTCTGTCCCTTTCACTGGCTCTGCCGATTGTGTGTGTCGATGCGTGTCTTCCAGGAGATAAAAACTTTCAAAGAGGGAGCTTCTAGAAATCCTCTATTTTCAGGAAAGGCTTTGAGGAATCGTATTGTCTCCTCGAGCCCTTTTCAGTAACCCCCACTCCTAAAAAAAAAAGCATCACCATGGTGCTGGTACAACTAACTGAAGTCTAGTTCACCTGGCAGATCAGTTTGTTATTGTTTACCTACCTAAGATGATATAACAACTGGTAACACAGAAGATTTCTTATTTTTGTGTGTGTTATATGCTGCTAGTTGACGACTGTTGAGTGTTGCTACTAAAGTTTTGGTTTTTAAGGTTTGCTACTGCTGCCATATTATGTTTGCCTGTTGACATTTTTTTCCCAAGAGAACCTGACTAAATCAAGCACATGACTTTCTCTCAGCTACACTAAACTAGTTAAAATTTAGCACATCTGTATCATCCAGTTAATCAACTACGATGACAAGTTGGGGTTTTATGTTGGGCTGCTGTTGGAGTCGTCTTTTTTCTTTCTTTTTCCTGAGGACATGGTGTTTCTAACTTCTTTTCATGTTCCATTCTTTCCATTCTCCATCAGATGTTACATGACACGTTACATTCTGGTGCAGCCGAACAAAGTTAAAGAAGCGACTCTAAGTGCCCGATGTACTTCTCTGCCTAATGCGTCATGACGCTTGGGGTCTTGCTTTTCATTTCCTCGTCAGATGGAAATCAGCAGCCATTTCCAGTGTTCTCTACGTTCCATTTCATCCGGTGTATTGTATGAAACGTATTCATCGAATTGAACATTTAGATATTCTGATTATCAGAGTGCTATCATCCTAAACACGAGAGCTGAAAAGGATTAGTTGATCATTTAAAACATGTCTTTTAAGCAGAAATGCCAAACATCTACTGGCTCCAGCTCCTCAGATGTGAAGATGCGGCTCCTTTCTTTGTCTTGTGTGATCGCAAATTGATTGTTGTTGAGTTTTGGACTGTTGGCTGCACAATTCAAGCAGTCTGGAGTGTGGGAAATTAGGATGAGCACTTTTCAGAACATTCTGACATTTTTTAGCTCAAACATATCAAGAAAATAATTAGTAATAGTGGGATTACAGGACTGTCAAATGTTGTAATCCACAATTTAAGGGACACTGAGTTGAATTAACTGATAAATAATACTAATACTGGGTTTCAAGGTCATAACTGAAAGATAGTAAAGACAATCCGCTTATTGTGTTAACTAGGACAAAGGATGACAAACAGCTTGTGACACTGACCCAAAGGAACCAAATTGCTAATACTTTTTTGTTGGGATTTTTTAGATTACTGTTCCGGGAGTTGGCAGTGGAATCGAAGAGGCTGGATGTTTTGATCTTTCCCGACATTCCCGGTCGTTAAAATACATAAAAATTTCCTTGGCAGTTGACGTTGGGCTGGCACACGGACAATTAATTACATGATGCCAAGCAAATTGAATTTCTGTCTGCTAAAAATACACTAATCACAAGTCTATGAAGTAACCTTTATCATCATCCGCTGCTGTGTAGATGTATTGTTGCCTGATGTGATTGATGTTTGTGTAAAGTTTTATTAACAACTATTTAAAGCTCCCTAGTGCTGCTTCATTATGCGTATGAGTTAAAAAGGTCGTCAATACAGGATGCTATTTAGTTTTGTTCCATCAGTCGGCGTCGGTAAAACGCTTCAGGAAATGTATGGCGCACTGATGCTCGTGTATGATTCGTTAAGGTAGAATTTACTGCCAGACTGACCTCTAGGAGTTTCTGGAGGATATCAGATATTGGATAATGAATTGAGTTGTTGATGGGGGGAAGGAAAAGGTGGGAGGCGGCTGACATGTGAGGACAGAGGAGAATCAAAGAGTTTCAAACTCTGATAAATGCACCCGTGAAAGGTTGCACCGTCAGTAGCTGTGGCTTGAGTCGTATCTGACGTCTCCTTTTAGAAGAATCAGTCTAAGCGGGCCGGTGGGTGGTGTGTTTATGTGTGGGTGTTTAAAGAGGATGGGGAGGGGGTGATAGTCTGCGAACCACCGCTGCCGAGTAAGCAGCATCACTGGTACACATCCATTAATCTCTTCAACCCTTCTCATAAACACACGGTTTTCCGAAGCTGTCAAAAAAATCTAATCAGGTGTAAAGAAATGATGAAAAAAAAGAAAATCAATACCACATGCCTTGCATAATGTGCTGGAGAAATTGGTGTCGTGCATTTTTAAAAGGAGAGCTAAAATAAATAAAGTCATTGATGTTGACTGGAAACATATTTCTTCTGTGAATTATTATAAAATCGATATTTCGGCTTCGTTTATGTGTTTTTAGTGCGAGCAGAAGCAGAGGTTTTAACTATGGTGAACATTCATTTTGTTTTCTGTAAGGGAAAAGGTGTAAAATACTAAACATAAATTTTGCTGCAGCGTAAACTATTTATTTGTTCTTGCACAATGAAAATGTTTCTCCTTTGAGAGGAGGAAAAATTAATAGGCTGGATGCAAAAGAAATGTCATTTGCTCCAATAACAAGAAAAAAACAGCAGAAAAAGGTAGCTAACCAAAAAAAATCACTATGAATTAATCAGCTAGTTATTTTCTTTAATAATAAATTCAGCTTTTGATCTTTAAATCATCAGGAAGTGCTAAAAAAATCAAACTAAACCTTTATAAAAGCCCATGGTGATGTCTTCAGGATGCCAGTTCTGTGTACCTCGACTTAAGATTGCCTTTTACATCAAACAAACCAAAGCACAAAATCCTCAAGATCGAAAGAATCAAGGGAATGTCTGGCGACGGTACACACAACACAACACTGAACATACAAGAAGAAATTCCCGACATCAAGAAACATCAATGGCAAATCACTTATAGCGTGTAAGTAAAGACCTTGGCAAAGTCACAGCCACAACTCCCCTATGTGCAGAGTGTTGACTGGCTGTTTATGTTCTCTTACACATTGCATATGTTCACCTCTAAAGTGATGTGTGCGAGTGTAAAGGCTTGATTTTTGTGTGTGTGTGTGTGTGTTACACTATGGGCAGCATGGTCCCTCCTGCCCATCTGTACCACTGGCACATATTGGTGATGTAGCACGAATTAACTGTAGAATAAGGTAATTAAATCTGCCAGCAGCTGTCCAGCTTGGCTGGTGGGTTAATTGGTAGCAGGTGGATGACAGAGGTGCCAGGAAGTATCTTATAAGAAAATAAGATTAGGAAATGAGAGGAAGATGAGGGCTGTAGGGTTTACCAGAGTCTTGAAAACAGACATAAAAGGAGTTTAAAAGTTAAAAAAAACAGGCCTAATAACATCAGATATTTTCGATGCAGTCTCATCGCACACATTATAATGGACCCTTTCCGCCCTGTTGTTCAGCATCACATTGTGTGCTGGCAAGACAAAACAGAAGTGGAGTCACGCTGCAGGAATGCAGGCGAGTGATGATAATTTGCCTGTCACAGTCACCGACACAGTGCTGTTATCAGCATTCATCATAAGCTTTTCAGCTCTGATTTCAGTCTCACTATGAGACTATTAAATCAGAAAACAAGAGTCCCATTTTTTTCCCTCCTGCTCCTGCTTAAAAAAAAAAAAAAAAAGTGCCAAACCCAAATCTGAGCACGTAGAGAAGTAAAAAAATCCACGGTCAAATTGCTCTGAAAATGAAAATAGCTCCAAGTTGTGTTTGCGTGACCGTGGCATTAACAAGATCGTGTCTATAAAGATTTTAGATTAGAAAGGCAATGGTTTGGAACAGATTAAAAATTAACGCTACTCATTTAAAGACATGCAAATATTATTCATATGATCTTCCAAAGTGTTTATGAACACAGATTAATTCTTATCCAAATGTCATCGGCAGCCCGCAGCTCATCTATTGTTGGTAAACAGAGACTTTGCGTCCGCTTGTTGAGACTTTGACTTCAGTTTTAAAAAAAAATTAATTTCCTATTTCACTTTTTTGCCTATATAATGTTGCTACTTTCATTTTTGAATATAAATGTTGAGCTAAGTTGTTATTTAATTACAGAATTGAATCTATTTTCTGTATTTCAGGCCTCTGAATAAGTTTATTTTTATGTGCCAAACTTTCTTGGATTACTATTTCTTACAGCTGCCATACAGTGTAACCAAACTGAGGATTAGAGGTGGCTTAACTATATGCAAAAAGTATTTGCATTTGTCTTATTTCTTGTCAACTTGCTCATCAAACTTGGCTCTGTTTTTCCTTTTCTGCACCACCCTCTAGCTGTTGTTGAGAAACTCGCGCGCGCTGATGAAAGCCAGCCGATCTAATAGCTCTGCATCCTCTTTTGTCAGGGATGGAGGACATTTGAAGGTGAAGCCTGGTGCTGAGACTCACCTCCCCAGGTTGATGACTCCTCGGGGGATTCCTGTTGGCGTATTGAAGGCAGGCAGTAGCTTCTCTCCCAGCTCCATCGCTTTACTCCTGAACAACTGAACAGAAAGCACAGAGGAAAGCATCCTGGTAAGTACACAGACAACAGACATACGACATATGTGTGAATGTTTTATCGTTCCGTCTGTTGGTATCTTTCATATACATATTTATAAATTGCGTCTCATCTCAACCAAGCTTTAAAAAACAAAAAAAAGACAGACTGACAGACTGGGAATCAAAAGCCCCGCACACATCTCCTCCTCCCAGTTTCCCCTCTAAAGCTAATTATGTGAAACATAAGGCCTGCTACAACAGAACTCCGGCAGGATTAAAAGCAATCTCATCGATGTAATCTGCTAGAGTCCATTTAAAATGCGATTCCTCCTCATCTCCACTGGCCAGGCTCTCTGAGGCCGAAGCAAAGTTAACATATAATCTTATGAGATAGACTATCTGTCACCAAATCTCCATTTGTGGGAACACTGAAAAAAAAAAAAGGCAGTAGAGCAACACATTGAAAAGAGACGTGTGAGGGGACAAAGAGGTGGCAAAGCAGGGGTTGAGAAGAAAAGCGGAGGTTCACAGATGAGAGGGAAGACAGAATGATTGAGAAGAGACAGATGTGGTGCACAAACAACAGAGTCTCGTCAAAGACAAAGCCCGGTCAGACGGAGAGTGTTTTGCGAGCGAGCACGGCAGCGTCGGAGCAGTGACTCAGCAGAAAAATGGAAGCGGCTGAGGAGAAAATGGGAGAAAACAAATTGCAGGCAGATAGGTAGAAACCACTGGCCTTCACGATTAGGACTGTTATTATTCTGCAAGTGCTCTTTGCGGGGGTCTAGTTTCTCATCTGCAGCAGTTTCGATGGAACTTTCTAAGGTTTAGTAAATATTTAATACCGCAACATGAATAGAGTTAATATTTTCCTCTAATATTCTTTACCCCCACAAGGCTGTCGGGGTGGAAAGAGGGAGTATAAAGTGGCAGGAGAGTCAGACAATGATGCTGTGGGCTACAACTGGAGCCCCATTGTTTTAGTCTATAAATAGAATCCACCAATAAAATGATGCTGAACTGGCTATTAGCAAATCTTGTCTGCATTTATGTGCAGACTACTTTGATACTTGAGGGAAACTTAAAAAACAAACTATGAATCTTAAGCAGGTTCTCTTGTACGGGTCATTTTTCTTTGGTGATTTCTAAACAAATTTGTGGATGTTTTTTTGTGATGGAACATCAGAGATAACAATATCCTCTGGAAGTGTAAGTCGCAGTCGATCTAAAAATACGTTCATCATGCCCGCGTGCTGCCGAGGATTCGGCTGCTGTTGCAAATCAGCGGGCCAAACTGCAACAGCTAATTTCCCGTCACGCTGTCATCGTCCTCTTTCAACTCATACGGTGACTTCGCCTCACGTTTCTCCCTCCACTCGGGAAGGAATTCATAATTATGTGGCCTTCTGGGAAAATGATTTCTTTAAGAGGCTCTTCTCATTTTTTTTTGTACTTAAAAACTAATTAAATATACATATAAGCATTCATTAGACATGGCAACATCACAGCTAGCAACTGTAGTGTTTGTGTTTTGTTTTTTTTAAACCTACCCATAAGCCTTTGCATGAAGCACTCATGCATGTTATTAGCTATTAAAATAATGTATCTGACTCTCAGTCAGACTCAAAAAAGTAAATGAACAACCCCTAAATGCATAAATTCGCGAATGAACAAACTGTCGACTGAATTGACAGCTTCAATTTTCAAATTGCAAGAGCCTGTGATTTTTTTCAAAAGGTTCCAGTGTTTCATGCGGGCTTCTTGTTAATAAGATGCTCTTACAAGCGCTGTCGGAAGATGTTTGCTTCTGTGCTGTACACAGAGAGTGCTTCACACACAAAACACCACGTTGGACAAGATCCTTCATTTCATTCAAACCGCTGACATATAGAGCGGGATACTGAACATGAGTACATCGGATGAAAAGGACTTAAGTGTTTGCCCAGCAGCAAAAATATCAAAACCTTTGAAGTACTAAATTCTGGTAGTAAATTTAAGGTTTTCTTGTTAATAGTTTGGTCAGATAACAAGTTGAAAAAATTCTTTTTGTCAATACATTACAGAATAAAAGCTGAACTGGCAGAAAAGATTGAATATTTGTGCATTTACTGACAAACTAGACAATATTCTTCGATGAGATCACACTGGGGATTTGAGATAGACATTAAAATGAATAGGTGAGAACCTACAGATTCATTAATAATGAAACTAAGTGGTAGTTGTAGCCCAGGAGTCGGCAACCCGCGGCTCTTTTGTACCTCTGCTGCGGCTCGTTGTGACTTTGGAAAATAAATAGTGAGTACTTTAATTGAAATGTATTTTATTTTAGCTCGTTAATTTTTAAAATGTGATTCTAAATTTGAAGATTTTTGTGAACTTGCTCAAAATATGCGTCATAACCGCTGATGTGCGACACTCCCCAGCATGTGCAGTGGTGCCACCTTGATGACGTTCTCGCTAAATCTGGCAACTTCCCAAATCTTGGCGTTTTTTTTTTTGTTTTGTTTAGTTTTTTTCTGTTGGCTATAGCGACTAGCAACAAATCTAGCGACTCTTTCTGGTGTTATTGGAGACTTTTCTGGTGTTTTGGAGACTCTGATGTGAAAACACGTATCGTTCTGCAGTTACTGTCCTCAGCGAGCAGCGGTGCTAACGTGAGCTCCTCCCCGTCCCAAAGCGCTCACAGGTGGTCAGGAGTCTGGTCAGCAGGCCCAGCTGCAGTCAGCAGGACAACCAGACAACATTTTTGCTTTGCTGCAGGTGAATAATTTCAGATCGGCTTTTTATTTCATAAATACAAGGGTAATTCAAATAGATATTTAGTATTTTATTTAAAGGTAACCTTCAACCCAGCGTCTTATTTTTTTTTGGAATTAAAAATGTTTTTGTTGCAGAAATAAAATTTCGTTTTCTCTGTAGCAGTTCATTGATTTCATAAATGCAACACACCAGTTTTTTTTTTTTATACATAGCATAAAGCCAAAAACGATATATGCAGTGTTATTGTAATTTTAGATTTCAAAGGGGTTTTGTGGCTCCCAGTGTTTTCTTTTACATGGGAAACGGGTCCAAATGGCTCGTTGAGTGTTTAAGGTTGCCGACCCCTGTTGTAGCCTAACTGCAGGATTAATGTTTTGACTTTCTGAGTGCTTTGTAGTGAGCAGAAATAATAGGTTAAAGAAGTTTTACATCTTTTATAGCTGAATAAAGAAGCCTCAAAGAAAAGTTAGGATCTTGGATATATTAGTTTTAGAACATGAAGACACTTTTGTGGGTCTATTTAGAGCTTTCATTCCTGTGGCAGCACACTGCTCTGTCAAAGCAGTGAGGAGGGACCAGGGAGGCGTCACTTGTTAATTCTGACGCCCTGAAACACAACAGCCTCGGCCTTGATGTGTGTTACGCTCCCTCTCGAGTCCCCTGCTTCTCTGTTTTATCAAAGAGAGCACTAATGACCCTCCGCCTGGTCTCATCTCTCTTCATCGGTCCTTTCTACCACCACTGCTGCTGCTGCTGCTCCAGCAGACCAGAAGGCCACAAGCGCATCCAAAGTGAACACAAACTTGATCTCATTTGTGTGGTGCGTCACAAGTACAGTAAACTTTTGCTCACTGGTCACATTTGAAGGAACGCCCCCCCTCCTGCATTAAGAACCAGACAGACATGAAGCCAGAGCTGCTGATTATATTGCCTCCATTTATTCTTGTTTG
The DNA here is from genome assembly GCF_000690725.1 of Stegastes partitus. Lineage (NCBI taxonomy): Eukaryota > Metazoa > Chordata > Actinopteri > Pomacentridae > Stegastes > Stegastes partitus. Next base: position 453,672 of record NW_007577932.1, read on the forward strand.
CTTGTTTATAAATTACTTGATTAATTATAGCAAAACCCCTTTGGCTGGCATCTGCTCTGTGATTTACTGTACGCAGCACACGAGCTAAATTAAGGGCCGTGTTCATAGATCTGTCTTCGCCGACATGCTGCCGCTCTCTCGTGCCACACCGAGAGTCTCCTCCAGCACATGAGCTTCATTACTGAAGTGCTACTGTAATTGCACTTTGCGGCTGTGCACCGCCTACCCCTCCGTTCGGTAATGTGAAACTATCAATACGTTTCAAGATTGTTTATGTTCACAATTTTTTTATATTTAGTATTCTCTGCCTATAAGGACACAAAAATAGTGGAACTCCGCAAAGAGCAGCATTGATTGAATTTGACAGCCGACAGGTCGCTTTCGTCTCTTTCGCTTGAAATTCTCTGGTGGTTGGCAGATAGGAGGCCGGACACAAATGGCTTTTCTATCAGCTCTTAACTGCCGAAGACACACATCAGGCATGCAGTCATCTCTCCAATAGCAAACATCATCAGAGCCCAGTGGAGAGAAACTTTTTCTTGGTCTGCCACTTCTGTTTACCAGTAAAAACCTCTCAGTCCTCGCCTCAGGGAACAGGGGACTTGAGAAAACGGGAATATGCACTCTTCTGTATGTCCAACTGTCAGTGTAAACTATTGTTGTAAAGAACTTGAACTGCTTGTGTAGGCTGAGGAGCATATTGCTCTTTTGATGTGAAGCTTAAGGCGGGTGATATTCTATATCCGTCTCAATGTCAAGAGACTCAAACTAACAATGTGTTAGTTTGAGTCTCAGCACTGTCTGACTTCTGCCCCCTTTCAGAGCCCCACGGGCCAATTTGTTCCTACTGAGAATAAAAATCTTTACGAAGGTCGGCAGCATAGTTTTTAGGTGTCTAGAGGTATGACCACTGTGATGATCAAACCCATAGGTTTCTCAAACAGCCGTCGCCATCTTGACAGTGCCGGCTTTCACCTAAATCCTGGTTAATTCGAAAATGAGCAAAAACCGTCCTGTGATGGCACATAAAGCAGCCAAACATGTGATGCACCCTCAACACAATGGGTGAGTTATATAAAAGTTATATAAACATTCACTCCTTACGCTGTTCCCATTAACAGGAGAATTAGCTGCAGAGATCCAAAATGATTTTTATACTGGGCTAAAGTTATGTTTATTTCTAAAGTTTGAACATTGGGCTCTATGGGGACTGACTTACTTTCCCTCATGAGGCCATTGGAGGAACTACAGCTTTTGGCACTTCTGCTTGGCTTCATTTTTCAGCCCTGGAGGATGCTGATTGGAATTAAACTCTTCCAAACATTAATGAAATGCAATTCTAAGAGATAATGCAACGGAGTTACCTCAGACTACGTCTTGGAGAACAGATGCTGAACATACACCACTCACCCACGGCATTAAAGCCGCTGACAGGTGATGTGAATAACATTGATTATCTCATTACAGTGCAATCTTCTGCTGGGAAACCTTGGCTCACAGGACCCAAATTATCCCCCCTGCCAACGTCCTCCTGGTGTCAGACACCACAGAACAACCCCAGAGGTCCCGTGACAATGCCCTGATGGGTCAGAGCTGTTTTTGGTAGCACACGATTAGACAAGGGGGTTTTAATGTTGTGGCTGATCGGTGTATGTTTCAGCTAAACAGCAGGAACACAGGCAGGATAGTCTGTTAACGTAAGAACTGACTAAGAGTTGCAGCATATTTCAGCATAGAATATATTTAGTCTAGCATGTCGCCAAACCTTCAAAAGTGGCATAAAAAGTGCAGTTTTTGGGGAATTACCTGCAGATTTGGCACATAAGTGATAATTTATTGCAGCAGCATTGTGAACGTGGGCTCAACAAAAACTAAACTACAGTGTTCAAGTTAATAAAGAAACATATCACCTACCAGTGTAGCTCTTTAAGGGATTTTATTTGCACTAAAAAATAAGAATTATCAGGATTTTTCTCCACAAACATTATTTGTTATTTTTATCAGATATGTTGACAGAAGGAAAAATATAGAATATCACCTTATTCTGAAAGATGAATCACAGCTAAGTGTCTTAGTCACACAAAGGTGTTTTTCTGACTCCTCTTATATTTTGTGGTTTGACAGTCATCGTGGCCTGGCAGGCTGTCTCAGCTGTTTTCCTTTTCTTCTGCACACTTAAAACGCACTCTTAAGTCGAATTAGACAGGTGATGGGCATGGCGGAAATATAACTTGGCAATAAAATGACTAACCGTGTGACTGTTTGCTGATGTGTCGGAGCAGTCAAGGAAGGGCTTCATCATCTGCTTGAATCCCTCACTCACAGTGTCACTGATTCTCAGTAAAACTGGGCTTTTAACGCAAGAACAAAGCCCCCGTCTCTTTCATACCTGCCACCACCTCCTCCTTATTCACATTACAGAGACGCAGGAGACGAATCGAGCTGAAAATTTGATCTTCTGAAGATGAGAAATGGGTGGTAAGCAGCAGAGTCATGGAAAACCTATCTGCAGTTTGAAGGCAAATTTCATCTGCGCTTCAGAGGACTGCTCGTGGTTTCCTTGGTTCTGTCCTCCTGTTCTGAGACCTGAGTGCATGCAGAGTGCATGCATAATGCTGTCTTGATACAAGTCCAGCTCATACAGTTATTTTCATGCAACCAGTTGCTTCTGTAAGAAGAGTTCATCTGAAGTCACTCCAAGTTCCTGTGCTCCACAAGTAACGACCAAATCTGAAAACTCAGTGGGTGACGTGCAGAATCCTCTTAATGCCGCCTGGCTGAGAAAAAATCATTTTCTTGAGACCACAGATAAATAATGCCTATTTCGGCAGCTTATCAACACACTAACCTCCCGTGCCTCTCTCCCCGCTCACCAACATGCAAGCTGGTGGCAGCTTCATCATATTTTCCCTTTTTTCACAAAGTCAGAGCTCTTAGTCCTCATCAAAACTAAATTTCTAAATCAACTCAAAGGCAGCAGAGACTATCAGCTCTGTTCACACAGAAAAAAAGCTCTGCCTAATACTGAGTTGTCTCGACTGGAATGTCATTGACTCATAGAAACTTGTGAGGACATTGATCACCTGTGAATGAACGAGTGGGAAAGATATCTTGAACTTTGTGGTAGGTGTGGTCAAAGGATCACATGACGATCGGCAGCAGCAGAATCAGGATTCATGATCTGAATCAGAATTCCCCTTCACTGATTTAGTTGTACTCATGTGATCAAATGATTATTTGTGCCGAGCTCTGAGCAGTGATTTGCATCTCTGCTGCTTCTTTTGAAGGTTTAGTCGCTGCTAACCAGCGAGCTCCATCCCGTCTGGTGTTTCCCTACCTGCAGGCTGGCCAAGCTGCTGCTGTGTGAGTCCTCAGCTACCTCTCCAGCAAGTCTCTCATCCCCGTGGATGAGCTCCTAACGGTAGTCGCCTATCTCACCATGGGCGGACAGCGGAGAGAGAGTGCAGAACAAGGACTACTGTTGCCAGCAATGTCTGTCTGCAGTTGGAGAGGCTTAATGACATCGAGAGCTGCCACAACAGCGACCTGGCCAGTTTGCAGGTTGGGAAACGTGAGACAGGCCGGGGCTAGCTGGTTAGCAGTGACACAACTTACAAACTAAAAAGCGTACCTACAGCTTTATGATCCTGTTATTTGGATTCTTCTGAAAAGCAGATCCAATGGCAAATTAGGATCCTGTATGGTTTTGTTTGTAGGCTGTATTGTATTACTGTACTGTAGGTCATAATTAAAAATGCTCTCTATTGCTGATTAATCTGCAATCTTATTGTTTTTTTGTTTTTTTTTTACATTAATAATAACAATTGAAAGATGTCAATCACAAGCAAACCAACAGCCAGAAACCAAATGATGGTTTCTGCCTGTTCCTCTCGTACTGGGCAGGATTTCTATTGCAACAACACATCATCAGTAGGTTAAAACTAACCTGTCTCACGACGGTCTAAACCCAGCTCACATTCCCTATTAGTGGGTGAACCATCCAACACTTGGTGAATTCTGCTTCACAATGATAGGAAGAGCCGACATCGAAGGATCAAAAAGTGACGTCGCTATGAACGCTTGGCCGCCACAAGCCAGTTATCCCTGTGGTAACTTTTCTGATACGTCCTGCTTAAAACCCCTAAAAGTCAGAAGGATCGTGAGGCCTCGCTTTCACGACCCGTACTCATACTGAAAGTCAGGATCAAGCGAGCTTTTGCCCTTCTACTACCTTACAACATTAGGAAGTTGGACGTAGCGAATGTTTTGTGTTCGTGCGTAGACAATCAAAACTCACTGATAATCAAAGCTTTCTTGCAGTTGTGTAATTGTTACGACTCTATTTAGGTGTTATAGAATCTGGATCTAGACAACACATACTCAAAGATCAATTACAATTGCATTAAGAGGTGATGCAAATGTTGTGATAAGACCTTCTACTTTAGCCTTCCTCCTCATTTGTCTCCCTTTCCCCACTGCGCCTCTTCCTCCAGACACACTGTAAATCCATAAATCTCCAAACAGAATCATGCCATTATGTTACAATGTCTAATTCAAACCATGCAGTTTGGACAGTCGTCTGAATATGATCCTCGTGTAAAAGATTTTCCACACAATTCAAGCTAAACTCACAATTTATTGGTCATAAATTCAAAGTCAGGTCTTTGTCGTGTTAGCTCTGCACTTTCCTGATTCGCGGCTCTATTTCACAGCACTGGTGATGCCTGTATGATAAATAACTGCTGCTCGTCTGAGGGTAAAAATTCAAAACAGAATCAGTTTTCATCATGGACGTAATCAATCATAGAGGGCGCTTAAGTAAGAAATGCAGATATTGTGGAGGTGAGGCGAGAGAGAGAGAAAGTTATTATTTTCATCTCCAAATGTTATTTCTACGGTTGGAGTTAGAAATTTGTGCACGCACCCAGGAACACATGGTTCAAGGATTGCTGCTGGCTGAAAGATATCTGAGGTTTAATTCTGCTGAGGCCATAATAAGATGCTCATTTGCTCAGTGCAAGGTGACTGGAAGAAAAGTCGATTTTTTTTACAAGCAGCTGCTGCACCTGGTTTGTTTAGTCTTTCTCCCAGCGGCCTTGATCGTTATTAGGATCCTTTTTTTTTTTCCATCTTAATGGGCCTGATGGGCAAACACAGGAATATTCAGAAGTGAAACGGATACTGTATCTCAGACACTCGCTGCAGTCATCGCTCACTGAAAGGAATATTACATGTCTCAGCTTCAGTCACCTTGGTGAATACATCCACCCTTACAGCTGGGTATGACGAGACTGACAGGAGGGAGACCCTTTGTTGCACATTGATTTCGTTCTTCATTTCACAAGCCGCTAGCGCGAGCTGACTGACGAGCGGATGAGCCCATAGGTCGCGACACCATCGCTCACGAACAATCTCAGTATATCTGCATTGTTGCCGTTGAGCAAGCTTTACCCCTGATTTTAGTCCTGAGCTACAGATGGTGGCCATATTGTGCGGCAACAGCGGTGTGTAACGTATTAAATATTAAATGTTAACATGGGCAGGAGGGCAGAAAGCCTGTTAAGTGTCTGTTGTTCTGTCAGCTCTCTGCAAACCTTTAAAATCACCATGTAAGTCCAATTATTAAAAACCTAAACTTTGTTACATCTACGCCAATGTTTTACTCCAAATTTCAGCTCCATTTTTGTACCTCAAACACACGCTTCGACATCTAAATTGGCAAAGCGGGCAGCGTGACAGAGACGTCTCGAACGCTGTCTGCTAACTCGCAGCGCACAGTCTCACATCAGCCGCTCACCCCTGATGTCGGAAATGAAAAGTACTCTGCATAATTTATGCAGCATACCATCGCCGGAGAGCGAGTAGGCGAACATGCTAAAACAGATCCAATAAATTAGACATGAGGACTTCTCAGAAAACAAACGCAGCGGTAAAATGGAAGTACCCACCAAAGCCCAAATTGGAAAACAAACAAGTGGCGGCTGCTCAATCAAGCCCCCGCTGGAAAGGAGCAGCTCTAAATTAGTCCACATTACAGCTATATTGTTAAGCAATGTTCATCAGCTTAAACGTTCTTCTCTCAAGTACATGAGCCGCCCACAGACTTCCTACCCCTCCTTTTGACCCACTAAACTGGGCTTATACAAATCATTTCAGTTTGCCGACTGCTGGCACTGTATAATGTAGCAGCCACACTTGCTGTTATTTCTGCTTGTTCAGTGATGCAATTGTTGTACATTCTCGCTGCCTTTTGCCTCAGCTTTTGATGTTAATACCCAGAGCCTAATTATTACCAGTATGCGAGACGACGTGGCTGACTGCTGTAAACAATAACTGGTTATTACTGAAAGGTTTCTGCTTCGATGAAGTCTTCCTGTGTTGCAGGGCAGCCACCGTGTGGCAGTGTGTGCTTCAGATTTTCTGTGGGAAAATCGGGTGGTCCTGTTTGTCATCTGAAGCTGATTGTTGTGTGCAGTGTTATTGCAACACCGTGTGTGCATGAACTGAAAACGGTAGCAATCCAGAGGGAAGAGTAAATCCCACCCATGTTCGACTGTTAAGAAAATATATATGGAGGCTCAACATGTTAGATTTGTGAAGCCATCTCTGGGCAGCCCCGTCACAGCAAATCACTGAGTCACAGTCGCCGCACCCTGAGAGATAATAACGTTGCTGCACAGGACCTCATCAGCTACTCCCGATGTGCCCCACAGGAAACACAAAAGACCTTTTCCTGTCACATAGCAACACTCTTATACCTGTTTATGCATTGACGGATGTCATACATGATCAGCCCTCCCTGTAGCAACGGACCAGACAGACCCAGTGACCCATCAATAATTCAACCTACAATTTGCCTGGTGCCACAAACTTTCTGCCATCATTACCGTGGAAGCGTAACAGGAAGAAGTGGGGGCTGATGGGGAAGCAGAGAGGATGTCAGGTCCACTTCTCATTAGGGCCACGACAGAATCTCGCAGGTCTAGCGTGGGAGGACAACAGGCACCTCCTGGCCCACTCAGCCAGACAGAAGAGCTAACAGGTACCTTTCTGTGTGGGCATCGACAGACAATACTCCCGGAGATACTGCAAGAAATCTGAGAGATCTTGTTAAAGTCTAAGAGAGAAAAACTGTCTGAGACTGTCTGTCAGTTACATGCAAATGGCTGAGACATCGCAAGACTGTGTGTGGGTGACAGATTAAAGTTTTCACACATACTTTTTTTTTATTTTCTATCACCAACTTGCAATCAGCAACAGAGTGTAAAACACTGCAACCCTGATAGATTTACACAGAGGCTCGAGTTTTCATTATTCTCCTCAGTACTAAAGTGTTGCACCAGTACTACATTATGAGGAAGTTTGTGCTTGGGGAGATGCTGGAGGGCAAGCCATTCATTAAAACTGGTTCACCTTCTTGAGGACATGAAAATAAACAGGAAACCCAGCCAGTACAATGAATTCTCATCTGTGAAGAACTTTTGGTATAAAGAACAAAATGGGGCGGGGGGAAAGTGGAGGAAACTAATGGTAAGTTTGTCTTTAATTTATTTTTTTAACATTCCTGCACAAGGGGAGGCAGATATATTTACTATCTTCATTCATTGTCCAAGCATAGTTAACATGGATTATGGGATCAGATTATTACACTTGATTGTCTGAGAGCCAAGGGCTGCCCAACACATTCTAGTCAGACAACAATGACCTGCTGCTTTTTAGAAGTCATCGCCTCGCCACCATGAACACTGGTACGAAATCCACCCAGTGGTTGTTGAGAAATTTCAGAAAAACGTCCTAATTTAAAGCACTAGTCCAAACATTCACCGCCATTCTTTAGCGCAAATGGTCGCCAACATCCAAACAAGTGCACACAAACAAGGAATTCCTTTTGAATCCATCTTCTTCCCTCCAAGATGTCTGTCACTGCTGCACAACAAGCATACTGCAAATACTTGTTGCTTTTTCTCAAAAAAGAAAAGGGAAGATGATCTGTGAGGGAAGCGCCAGTGGATTCCAGGAGGGTGGTAATGAGATTGGAGGAACACAACGCGATGAGGGAGTGAGGATAGAGTGCAAAAGATAAAGTAGTCACAGCTCCAGTAAGACAGATTGGGGAGGCAGAGAATGGGGGGAGGTTTGTGTCTGAATCTTTTGACTGGGATGAGAGGAGGCGAGGCAAGATGAGGAAGATCAGATTTGGGTTATCTGTGTGGTCTAGCGTGGATTTGCGGTTCAGTTGGCGATATGAGCTAGTTGATTGTGGAGTGAAAGTGGAAGAGAGAGAGAGAGAGAGAGAGAGAAGTGGGGCTTCTTTAAAAGCTCCTGATGGCAGAGCCGGGCTTCAAAGCATCGGCTGCCTCATCAAAGACTCGACTCAGTGAAGGATATGGCCGCTGTGATGCCATGCATGTGGGGGAGCAACTGCGAGTGTGTGTGTGTGTGTGTGGGGAAGCCTGAGAGAGACAGATGTTTGCCTGAGAATGTGTTTATGTGTTTCTCTCCGCGGCAAATTAAGACGCCATAAAACATGCTTTCAGAGATTAACGATTATCGCATGAATCCTTCATTGGCGCTTCTCGACAAAGTTATTGTGTTGTCAGTGGCTGACAACAAATAGGAAACCAGGGACGTTCCTGCAACGCGTACCAGCCCGAGTATAGCACGTGTAGTCATTGAACATGGATGTGTGTGTGTGTCTTTGGAGGAAAGTTGCTGGTCTGAGTGACAAAAAACTCTATGTAATCTATCCTCCTTAAAAAAAAAAAAAAAAAAGCCTACATAATCACCAAGCCTCCACAGAGTCTGAAAAGAAAAAAGTAATTCAGCTTAGCACAGTGCACAGGCTGTGTAGCATAGATAACTGCCATTCAGACCCTCAAAATTTAACTGCTTTTCCTCGAAAATTGAAACGTGTAAGACACTCCAGAAACTCAATTTCACAAGTTCTTCAAAAGGGGTGAGAGTGAAGGCAACAGCTCACTTCTTATAATGATAGACATTTCATCAGTGCGATGTGCAAGTATGTATTTTAAAAGGAAGGAAAACTTTGATATATGCTCACAAGGTCAAACTGGATTCTTCACAATTAAAAAAAAAATGGGGATCTGGTGAAGAGGTGAAAGGCATTGTGTCTGTGAAAACTCTTTGAGATGGTAATATATGCAATTATATTGCACCTTTGTCAATGCATGTTTTATCCATTTCACGCCCTGCTAAATCTGAGAGCTTTCATCTGACGTGTGATAGTGCTGCCGAGCTCATCTGGAAATGCAGAGATGGTAGTTTGACTGCTTTTTGGCACATGTAAATGAAGCACTGCCTGCCATCCTGCAGATGAGGCAGGAGAGCCGGAAAAATGTGGCAGACGGCATTGATCCGAAAATGGGGTTACGCAGAGGTCACGGTCGGCTTCATTGTCAGACAGCAGACCTTAAATCAAACAGGAAAACCAATGTTGTTGTTGGTTTTTTTTTTCAATTAACACAAATTCCATTAAAAAAACACATTCAAGAGAGTTTTGACATCCACTCTAGTAAACATGGTGCAGTCTGGCCTCCCACGTTACATCAGGTCCCGTCTGGAGTAGACAATGTGTGAGAAGCCTTCTTTCTACCACAGCAGACAAGATAGCATTTCTACTGGCTGCATGCAGGTGTGTTTTCTAGAATTTTGTTTGCCTATCTACTGACAGTGTAATCATTTCACAAATGACAACACAATGAATCTCTAACTGGAAAGTGTCCATACTTTCCAAAAAGCAAGCTGGTCTCATGACTTCCATTCAGCTACAGGGCCGGAGGTCAAGCCTTCTCAAGAGTCCTTGAGCAAGACACTCAATCTCCATCACTTGTAAGACTGCTGTTGTGCAGCTGATCTCCTGCCCCGAGGAGCAAAGTGAAACAACAAATTCCCTGTGGGCAGCAGTACAGAAAAACAATAACAGGAGCAAAATGAGTTGAATTCAGATTCCAGGGAGGCATCCCCATCGCACCACACACACACCATGTAAACCCGGTAGAAACACATCAACCGCAGACGTGCCTTGAGGCTTCAGTCAGCTTCTTCTAAACAGCTCTGGAGAGACTTTGCTGATGACATTCCATTTTGCCTGTGATCTAACGTGCTAGTTGCTGCATCCTCCATCAAGTCATCCCTTTAGGATTCGACACATACAGTGGTGACTTTCTTTCAGTCCTTCCAGGAGCGTTATAAAGAATCCGCTTTTCTTTCTTTTCCCGCCAACCTCCATCCATTAGACCATCATGCTCTCTGAGTCTACCTAGGGGACCTACTTAGATGGCACTGCATTCTTCTCTGTGATTGGCCTGGCAGGCTTCCTGTAGCCTCGCTGTTGCCATGGTTTCGGCTGGGGCCGCGCTGCAGTGATCGCGAGCTCCATCTGTCTTGGGTGTCAGCTGGGTGGAAAATGCTGTGATTCCACTCATTTTCTCACTGGGGGGTGGCATCCATCCTGCCGCCACTCCGCTGTCTTTGCGCTGGCATACATCAACACAATTCCTGACTCGAGCTCAGACGCACAGCTCGACAGTAAAGAGGATTGTCGCTCGGGGTTGGACATGCTTCGTCAATTTGAAGGCGAAATAATGTTAGGAAAGCCGAACAGATTTGCTCGCCTCCTGCCAAAAAGACCCAGGTGCAGGCGTTCAGGCACCGGGAGAAAAAACAAATAAATACAGTAGAGCTACGCTGAGTCCAAACAGGAAGAAGGTCACTCAAATCAGCAAAATAATGAACCAGCTTAAATTTCATAATTAAAATACTACGCCAATCTGCTGCGTACTCCACATTCCAGGCTTTTTTTTTGTAATCAACACAGAAATTCACAATATTCTTCTGTTGCTTTCTACATTACTGCTCCATTATAAAACTGGTAAGCTTGAACATAAAGCGCCTGAATGATTAACATGTGACCTTATCAGAAAATAGCAGGGCAGCCGAGAAAGTCCTGGTAACAATGATACTGAATTGACTCACTGAGGTAGTGCCAGAGAGCACAGCCATGCTTGAGGGCATCAGGCTTGTAGCTTTTCCACCTGAGATTATCCCCAGTAAAACCGTGGTCGCTGGCCCTTAGCCATTTCTTCAAGAAAATGCCAGTATTGGTGGAGGTTTTCCTCAGGGGTGTTGTCGATTTTGTAGAAACGTAACTTGCATTGCATCGGGATTCACCTTTAAGTTACACCGAGAAAAATTTAGCTGCAGTCGGATCACCACCTCGAAAAAAGGAAAGTGCATTGCCCTGGCTGATAAAAGACAGCTACAGGCATGACCAACAACATAAATAACCATGAATCACTCTGACACTCTTCATCCTAAGAGGAGTACTTGGGAGTTTTGACCTATCACAGGAACTGGGCTGGAGATGCTGGGCTTTGAATATCCTGAACAAGATGGTGAGTAATGGTGTCTGATATTCTCCAGACCCCTCGATGTGCGAGGCCCCGGGGTCATCTGAGGGATTCCTCGTCTTGCCACAAATGTCACAGCTCATAGATATTTCATGGGCCTCAGTCTTTTGATGCTAATTAAATGTTACTGCTTGCCAAGTGCCAAGACAAGGAGGAACTGCACAAGCAAAAAAAAACAGGAGTGTGAGGATGATAAAGGAGGGAACGTAAAGGAAACCGAAACATATCCCTGGTAGAGGAAGACAACCGGTCATATGTATGAATGAGTTTCATCTCTCTTTGTTAATGCTGAAGCACTTCATTAAGCCTCTTTTGACTCTAGGCTCTCTAAAATCAAAGAAGCATTATATTCCCGATGTTAAAGAATGATGATGTATCACCGTCAATTTTGTTTTTCAGGTACGCGATCAATTAATGACACGAGCAGCGCGAGCGGGCCCAGCCTCGCGTAACGACAGCTGCACTGATGTTGCTTGCAGAACCTCGATAATGTGGCACAATCGCTACAACTGCGATTCTTCATTTTTAACTGACAGGCCTAATGAGTGGTGTAGCGAGCAGACGTACTGATATAGAAACAGCTCATTAAAAGGGGAGTCGACGTACACAAGTGGAAATGAGGCCAGTGCATTTACATGTGCGGCGAGTTCTGCAATGATTGAAATTTATGCAAGAGAATGATTTGTACGCACTACTTTGTAATTCTGACAAAAAAACAAAAACAAAAGGGAGGCGGAAGCAAATTTCTGCCTTGAGTAAATCTAGTTTTAAACCTCTGACCCAAAGTTTGAAGAAAAGAGGAGGAGGGACGGAAGTATGACTTGGCAAAAAAAAAAAAAATGTAGGGCTGTCAAATTGTTCAGAAAGCCTCCATCACTGTCCGGAGAAGAACACATGTCTGCTTGGGCGGATAAAATATACGACTATTTCTACTCTCGACGTTGTTCAGTTCCTTTTTGAAGGAAGGCTGAATAATCGGACAGTGAAGGGAAAGCTTAAGGGGCCACCGGCCGTCCACACTCGCTTCACACCATGATCGGGCAGCTGTGCAGGGATGAGAAAACCACGACGGGTTTGAGCTTCACTCTTTAGTTTTCTAAGTATTTTTCTTTTCTCGAACAACCGAGGACAATATAAATGCCTTCCTGGAGAGATTGTCTACTACTACCATCCCCGCTTTTAAATGATATTCCTCCTCCCTATTTGTACGATGACTGGCTTCTCACCCTGTCTTTCAGTGACTGTGCAGATTAGGTATAAACACAGGTATGAAGCACGGCTTTTCTGGTAAGAAAAAAAAGAAAAAAACCCAGCCCTGGAAATCCACAGTCATTGGGGACTGGCACAGAGAGGCCTCTAACAACTAAGAGGGCAACACCACTCAGAAAACTTGCTACCGTTTACAGGCAGCCCACCGCCTGCGAGGAACATTACCGTTACTCAGCTCTGTGTAGAAATGTGGACGCTGTGATGGTGGAGAGGCTGACCTTGATGGGCAACACTGCGGCAGAACAACACCGGGCGGCCATCAGCTCGCCACTCATCTGAGAGACAGCTGTTGATCGCATCGGGAGGTCCTTAATCGATGAGCCAGCAGAACAACGCTGAGCCGCAAAAAAAAAAAAAAAGGGGTCTTCATAAGAGCGAGTGTGTGCTTGAGAGCTCTGGCTGGATTTGTCACATCTGACTGCCAGTGCGGTTGTTTGGATCGCTGATTGGCCCTCGATTGGGTCTCAGATGTTTAACTGCTATTTATTGGTGCGTGGAAAACAATCAGCTTAACGCGGCGCTACATTGCGAATTATTTGCCTCGCCGTGACAACAGAGCAAAAATCCTGCACGGAGGGGAAAGAGCGGGGATGTGTGTCGGTGAAGGCGCACTTAGACCGGGCCACGTTTTTAACCTGTCACGCTGATGAACGTTAAGCGTTCAGTCAAGGATAAATTTGCTTATATTCTGCGCAACGACACTGAGTGACTTATCTGGGCATGGTGAAAGTCACCTTGGTGTGCAAGCCAAGAGTCGGCTCTAATCAAGAGAGGCCTTCACGCGGGATGGCACTTGTTAATGACCCGGCCCGGTCAGGACACCCAGGCTTTGTTGGGACAAGTCACAGGTTCTGTCACCCTGAATAAGCCCGCTGTCCCCATCCAGGCTTGAGAGAGCAGGCTCCTGGTCAGCTTGTATTAATTTCAGAAGGCTGCGGGGACTTGCTGTGTCCATAGTGGTGACAATAGCAGAGCCAAGCTGTCTCCTGGGAAGGCATGCTGTCACTCCTGCCACAGTAATGTTCACACAGGAGGCTTAACAATGCTTCTTCTTCTCCCCCCCTCCCCTTCTTTCCCTTTCTTTCTTTCTTTCTTTTCAGTAGCACTGGCACTGCTACAGCTTATTTCAAAAAGTAGTGGCATGTGAGAAGAGCTCGCCTGTCTTTGTAGGAGTATGTGTGAGAGAGAAAAAGCAGGATCGGCGGTAGTTGGCAGCTCCTCCGTGCACCAAGTCTGAGGTGGCAGATGTGTCACATTGTGAGGGCAGCAACCTGCTTGGCAGCTGCGAATCGTTTCACCGCCGCTTGGTTTGTCGCTTGCCTTCTCTCTCTTTCTGTCTTTGTTTTCGCCTCTCAGTGCGATTCCTTAGACCACTGATCTACCAATTTGCCATCGCCCTCCAACATCCCAATTAGAAGGCACACACACACCGAGGCAACTTTAAACCGCTCGCTCAAACTTAAAAAGTCGGGGTATAAAAATGTCGGAAAGGCCATTAGATCTTCGAATTCAGTCAAGTGTGCAAAGAAGAGAAGCTGTTTTTTTTACCTGTGGATGGCAATTAAAGTGGCCTGAGTGTCTGGCAGCTACTGTACGTGAGCGCACTGCTTCACAATTACAGCGTAGGGGCGTAAAAAGAATCTTCTTTTTCATCGTCTTAGTTTATCTTCATCTTGAATATTACAGTCAGACATTATGCTTGTCCACATATTGTGTATAGGCACTTTTGAATATTTCTTTTTCTGTTATTCACCTTATAAAAGGATTAGATGACATTTCCTGACCCGCTAAGAACTATTGGACAACTTTGAAATCATATAAGTAATTAGAGGGTCGGCGGGTCGTGTAGCTGATAAATGGAAATAACTAAGCCTAGTTTCTCAAACACTGCATTTTAATAATATTGAGTTCTAAGTATTTTCACCATATATTAAGTCTATTGTAGTTTTTTAAGAGTATTCACTGTATAAACTGTACATTTGTAGGAAATCTGTAGTTACTTGTTGCTGTGCAGATGAGCAGAAATCACCATTTAAACAAGTAATTTATGCTAATTTTTGTAATCTAAAAGTTGTGTTCTCTTACAACTACTAAAAGCTATTATCTAGTGTGACTAGATAATAACTAACGTGTTTTTTAACACTTACTGCCATTGTATTATTTGACAAAATTATCTTTTTTTTCTAGAAAGAACAACCTAGCGAGCCTTGAGTTTAAATTATTTGGTTAAATTGCTCATTCCAAGATCAGAAAATAACATTTCTGCTTGGATTTATTTTGGTATTACAGGCAGATAAAGAACAAAACTGAAATAATTCAACTAAAATGGCAGAACTTTGTGTTTAACAGTTGGAACGCTTCATCAAAATAGTGTTATGGGCTGAACTACCCAACAATAGACAGTATGTATATAAAAGCTGTAGTTGTAATGACACTTTGAGGAAAAAAAACCTTGATGCACAGGTAACAGTAATCCACGAATGCAATGTATAACATAATCTGCATTATAATTAAACACAGCAAAAAGGATTATTCTACATTACGACTGCCTTATGATACATATTTTGGTAATGACTGTTTTCATACTGCGGCTCCGCTCCCCCTACTGGAGTAAATGATATGCATATGTCTGCTACCTCTGCTGCCAGCTCACCACATGTCATGTCACACCTGAGAAAGTTACAGAGGAAAGCCTGGGTGGGTGGGGTCAAAAGTTTGTGAATTGGAGAAACATGAGAAAGAGAAAGCTTTTTTTTTTTTCTTCTCCCCCCGTCAGTGTAATACCTTGAGCAAATGCCAGACTGCATGTCCGCGCTCTGTGGGCTGAATGTGAGGATATGGACGATGCCAACACACTGTTTGGCACAAAAAGAAAGCACTTCCCAGCCTCACTATACTGGCGCTTTGCCCAGTCGCTGCTAGCCTTTGCCAGTTTCAGCCAGCTTCTTCACTTTGAAGCTGCGAGGCCATTTTCTCCCCATGAACGTCTGACAGTCAAATCAAGACACGTTCCCCCCACCGAGTTACAACGCAGGTTAACTCGATCAATGCAATCACAGGGCTGGTGACAAAATCATACTAAGATGAGGTTCATTAAGGCCCAAATTAGAATGCACCGTCGAAGGGGAGCGCCATGATTGGCTCTGATTGATATCATTATGAGCATAGTGATTGTGCAGCCACAGCTCTTAGGCTGTAAAAAAAAAGAAAGCGAAAGAAAAAAAAAAAGCCTTTTCTCAGCAAGGAAGAAAGGAAGCCTTGACCTGATGTGGGAGTGGGGAACTGAGCCGAGGTCACCATGTGTTCATTTCTTGGCTGTAATGAAATGTCGTTCTTGTTGCAATTGGCCCAATCTCAGGCTCCAAAAACAGTTTGGATGATGGAAGAGAAATTGGTGGCAAATGAGCTCAAGGGGAGCTGAAGCTGTGGAGGAATTGGCCACGGAGAATTGACATGTTCTGGACTTTGAGGCGATGGTGTGAAGTCAAGTGGAACAGCGATGTTTCCTTTTTGTCACTTTTAAAAGTAATTATGGTTTCGGGAAATGCTCATGTCTGAGATGATGCTCGTACTTTAACTTTTATTTTAAGTGGGCATTGCATTTATTAAATACTTGCTCTTCTAGACCAGTAGTCCCCTTGGTCTCCTGAGGGGTTTGGACCCCACATAGGTTCCAAGGACGACTGAAGGAAAAAGCAAGATGTGTATTGTTTTTTAAAATCACTTTTCTGTAATTTTACCTTTTGTGGTGACATAAAATGCTACAGTTCTTGCAAAACATGAAGCCTTATTCACCGATCCATAGACTCCGAAAGAATCCTACACATTGTTGATCACTTGTACTCAGTTTAACAACAGCATTTTTAGTCAATTCATAATTTTAATAATTTCGTTCCTATGCTCAGTGAAAAACATATAGCTATCTAGTTGTTACCTGATTTCTGGTGTTTGCAGTCTGTTGAAATATCCAAGGCCGGTGTCACAGATTGAATTCGAGGACAATCGTGGCATGTTTAAAGTGATCTGTATTGGCACCAATCTCTACCTAATTCATTGTTTACATCTGCTGACACACAGTTGTCAGAAAGGGAGAACACAAGCTGTGGCCGAACACTTGTATGAAATGTGGCTGGAGGACATTCGGTGCCATAGACGTCTCTGTCATGGTGCTCGTTGCTCACTGAACTCCTCTCAGCTTGCCAACATGAAAACGCCAATCATCTGGATGTGATGTCAAAATGCAGCTTGTGTGGCTGTTAACCTACTACATTATCAATAAGAAAAGCTTTGCTACTGATAAGCTATTTGATTAAAAAAAAAAACGTTAAGTTACGACCATACTAATTAAGAAAGTTGGTTACCATAGCTACTGTTACTGCCCATCACTGGTGGTTTCATGTAGAATTGTGGGTACTTTAAAGTCTTTCTCAACTCAAAAGCATCTCAAAAGCCCTTTTTTTTTTTGGTCTACTTACACTTTACTTTGATGTTTGAATTTCAGAATGTTGCATGTGCAGAGTTTGATATATCTCAAACTAACATGATTGGATTTATAGTCCTGTCCAACTCTTTTGAGGATTTTTCTATAATCTCTCCACTGCAATTCTCAAAACACATGTCGCTATGTTGAATTAATACTTCTGCTTGCATTTGTTTGTTTTTTCTAGTTACTTTGTGGTGCTACAATTCATCAGGCTTTCATCACATCAAAATTGAATATCATGCAATCTGACGGAGATTCCAGCGAAGCATTAATTCAACCCAATACACAGAGTGACATGGATTTTATTTATTTTTTATTCCAAAATATGGGAAACGTATTCCCAGGTTTAAAGCTTAAGATTTGTTAAAATAAAACCATGGCTTCTTGCAACCCTTTGTATTGTAAGACTAGTTTCCCCCCTTATATATGTATTTTATTTCTTAAATGTCTCGTATTTTACCCAAAAAACTGGATAAATGTAAGAGAAGTCAGGAAAAAATACTGTTCTCAAGGACAAAATATGTTTAAAAAATGCTGAATACTGTCAATTGTGGCCATGTTTAACAAAAAAGAAAGGAAAGGAAAAAATAAGACAACCAGATAAACAGTAGTCATGTGTGTTCAAGTCAGATGTGTCGTTATTGATCCACCATGCTGACTTTGTGACACCTCGGAGGAGCTAGAAAACACCAATCTCGTCCAATTTTGTACATACCATAAAGAGATTTTTTTCTAGGTTTGGTGTTTATACAAATCTCCTTTTAAAGAAACCAGGGAATAAACTAAAAACACAAAATATGATATAAAAGGCCCCAAGAAGCTGATCTACAACGAGGGAAAAGAGATGAAGCATTCTGGTTTGGGATTTTATTTATTTATTTATTTTTTTAGGCTTTTCGAAATGTCACAATGCTGCAAAAGAGAGAGAGAGAAGGGAAAGTGAAGTGGCCACTGGCGGTGAGGTGTCCCAAAGTATTATGGGTAGACACATTTAATGGCTGCCACATTCTTTTATGCAATGTGAAGACATCAAAACAAATATGCCCCGTCTCTCGGCTTCCCTTCATCTTGTATAATGCTCTGCCTTCAGGGTTGCTATGGATACAGGTAGACCATAGGCTACGCAGAGCGAGACAAAGGGAGTACAAGGGATCGGCTGTGAACTCAATTTCACTCCACTTTTCACCACTTTGATTATCAGGTAATATAAATTTCCCAGACAAGCGCTTTTGGGAATAACAGTGACCGTTATGATAATTGGCTGCAGAAATTCTGCTTTTGCCGCCGTAATGATGAAAAAGAAGACCGTCACGATGGCTACGCTCACAATTATTTCTACTGCGGCAGTGTAAACAAATCGTCCAATTATGGCTTCAAAGCATGCAAGCAAACATTAACGTATTGGTTTTACTGCTCTGTGCAGACTCTGGGGCTGAATAGCTATTGTGGAATGATCCGAGCTGACTGAAAATGTCAGCGTTAGACTAGAGTTTAGCGGTCGACCCGGGTTCTAGCCTGTCAAGCACTTCCTCCTGAGTGAATTCATCATTTCCATCCTAATGGGAACATTTGACTGACACCTGCCATCTCAAGTTGCAGGCTCATGTCAGGCGGCGCCACAGTATTCATTGCGAGAGAGCGTATATGTTTGTGTGTGCGGAAATGAGTGGAAGATGGAAATCGAGAAGTACAACTGAAGTGAGTGCAGCCCCGTCCAATGTCACCTAAATGTCAAATGGTTCAACAATTGAATCACTTCTCAACAACTGCACTATTTCCTCTTATGAAGAATTATAAATAAATACATTAAAGAGACTGTATTAAGAAAACAAGCACCAAAGTAGAAGCTTAATGCAACAAAAGCCAATACGACGATGACCACTATAACAAAACTGAGTACATCTGTGGTTCCCATTAGCCTACTAGCATATGCAAAACGAACACCAGAACTCTGTCAGTTTTGGACCTATAGGCCGTGTCTACCTGTATGTCTGCATTATGCTTCCACATAATAAAGAGAGGAGCTAAAAAAATGTGATTGTGAGACTTTATCGAAAACAAAACTGGAAGATCGGCGACCAACTAAAGCTAATTGGAACACAGTTGCAGCAGCGATCAGGAGGTATAGAACAGTCTGTTGTATTACTAATCACGACCGCTGTCCTTCTAAAATATCATCATTTTAGGACACGCAGCTGCTTCAGGCTTGGCACTCATGTTTTTCATGGAAGTCAGAGTTTCTGTGACCGCTTACATAGTGTGAAGAACAATCATCAGCCTCCAAAACAAAAGACTTGCTCGCTCTTTGGCACAAAACTACAGCATGAAACTTTCCTCAATGTCATGAAGAGAACAAATGTTGGGAGCTCATTCATGAAGCAGTTGAGACATCCTAAATCCACAACAGAACTGTGGAAAGTTCTCCAAGATGCTTGGACCAACCGACCAGCCAAGAAGCTGTGTGCAAGTATTCCAAGGAGAACTGGTGCTAAAAAAAAAAAAAAGAGAGAGAAAATCTTTATTTTTCTGCTTTAGCTACCATATAGTCGGGCATGGATACTTAAATGGATAAATAAGTCTGTGAAGATTCTCAAGCAAGTCCAGTTGCTATGATTAATCTACCAGAATGGATGAATGAGATGTTTTGAGAAAAAAATTTGAGACTATGAGAAGTTTTAGAATTATAATCGAGTAAATTTCTGATCTGCTCTCGGTATACTTCATCCTTATTTTAGATTCATTCGTCCACCAAGGCAGAGTCGGAGCCCTTTGTCTGTTTGTTTATTTGTCTGTCAGTCAGCAAGACTGCACAGAAACTATCACCCTGAATTTAATGAAACTCGATGGAGAGGTGAAACACGGACAAAGGAAGAAACCCTTTACATTTTGCTGCAGATGAGGCTCGCTCTCTTTACAATTCAGGCTTTGGCCTTGGTAGGGAACTGCACACCGCGAGTGCACTTCTGGCTGTTAGCCTGCGGTTTATTTTGTCGATTAACCATTTAGACCGCAGAGTGCAGGTGCTTTGATTTATTAAGCCAAACAGATTTACAACCTCTTTGAAACTACCTGCTTAAAAACACAGAAACAATAAATCAGAGGTCTTTTACCGTACGCTAATTTTCAATAGCGCGTCTCCCAGCTGGGGACGTGTAAATATCTTTGGGTTTTCAATGACTGTTACACGAATCATCTTCATATTACACTCTTCTGCTACATTACATGAGGAAATTATTGATTAAAAAGTGGGCGAGTGGACCTAGGAGCCCCTCTGTCTGCCCCTAATGGAGCGATACATTCTCCTATCTCCTGCATTAATCGGGCCCACGCTAAAGAAAAGCCTTGGAAAATCTGCCCACCGATCTTTTGCTGCTCTCTAATAGAACAAGAGAAGATGGGAGTTGGTTATTGTTTAGATGTTATGTTGTTTGAGATACTTATTGAGAGAAAAACATGCAGAGACAAAAAACACTACTATGAGATGACCAGATATTCAGTGATCTAATAGGTTTCTATCTGATTGTACATTTTGCCATTATCACCAATTGAGCCGCATTACACAGAAGGCAAATTGCTTTCTTATCCTTTCTGCTTGTAGCCATAAATGAATGCAATAGTGGTTCTTTTAATGCATCTCCTGCAGATGATGTTTGCCTTAATTTGCATTGCCAAGACGAAATTTAAGTCTGTTGCTCCAACTTTTTTTTTTTTTAATTGTGTATGAAATCATCCACATGAACAAATTTCACCTTAAGAGTTTCTGAAACCTTATTCACAGACATTAATGACTCCAGACTTCTTGGTAAGTTTAAAAAAACAGTCTACACCTAAAGACAAAACACATTTTTAGCACTGCATGCTCTCAGATACTGTAAGATGCCTCGCCGGTTCGCGTCCCAGTGAGGACACCCGGGATCTTTCTGTTGCATGTTCTCCCCGTGCAGTGTGGGTTCTCTCCGGGTTCTCCGGCTTCCTCCCACAAGGTCCAGAAACATGTTGAGGTTAATTGGTGATTCTAAATTGTCCGTAGGTGTGAATGTGAGTGTGCTTGGTTGTCTGTCTCTAAGTGTAGCCCTGTGATAGACTGGTGACCTGTCCAGGGTGTCCCCTGCCTTCACCCTAAGTCACCTGGGATAGACTCCAGCCCCCCACGATCCTAGTGAGGATTAAGCGGTGTATAGATAATGGATGGATGGATGCTCCCAGAAAAGGCTAAAATGAGATGAACCTGAGATGACGTGAAACACTTTTAAACCCAAATCAGGAAGATAAAGGGTCATAAACGTCATATGTTAAAATTTAACTTGCAAGAAATGAAAAATTGAAAGCATATTTCTGATCCAAGTCCTGTTTCATGCAAGATTGGAAGCTGTTCTTAATATCACACCTCACAGATGGAGACAAAGTACAGGGAGATGTAATGAAGGAGAGATGAGAGGTGCATGGTGCCCTCATGCAGCTTGAAAATGAAGATACAAATAATAGATTTTTGACTTCCTTCCTTCCCCTTATGATGTTGTGGGTGTGTATTTTTTATTTTTTTTGCCAGTGTAGTTTATATATAGGCATTCAGCGTGCCTAAATCCGGGCCCTCACACACTGAGGTTTCATTCGTTTGTACCGTATTTGTACCCACTAAATGTGACATCTACCACCTGGCTACTGTCACTTAGTGATAAAATACCTTCCTGCAAAGATGGCAGTTGTCCTACTTTCCAGAAAAGACCAGTTCTGGCTTTTTTCAGCAGAGTTAATACCTGATCTACACACCTCTCCACGCGGGAAGAGGCCCAGAGCTGTAGGCTTAAGCCTGCAATGCATATTAACCAATATATCAAACTCTTTTTCACCCTCGACTGTCAGAATGCACTATAATCCTATTTCTAACCTACACAGAGTAATGGGTTCACTATGCCAGAGCCACCAGAGAGTGTGAATTCAACATCTTTTTTGTGAAGTCAGCATTCATCTTCACCTGTACATTGCAGCAGACAGAAGGCAGCAGAATATAGCTTGATAAGAATGTCATGCACACCCGGCAGCACTTTTCTTAAAAGTAAGAATGGGAAGCTTTCCAGGACTGGCTAAAAAAAAGTCCGAACAGGGAAATGCATATGACTGTTGGACTCTTTTACCTTAAAAATTACGATTAAAACGTGCAAAATTCACAACGCCGACTTGGAGAGGGAAGGTTATAACGGGAGGTTTCCAAACTAATGATCCACATGAGGGATATTAGACAGATGGCAAACAAATGAAAGAAACTCCGCAAATGAAAACAAGAAAAGGACAAACGAGGGGCTGGATCCGAATTTAACAAGCAATTTCCACATGAGAACTTACTAAATAAACAAGATGTCTGTGGGTTGAGTGTGATAAATGTTTGCATTAGCACCTCAGAACGGTGTGCAATTAGCAGTACTTAGAGGGAAATATCTAAAAATGGGAAATATAGGTGGCTGTACACGATAAACGTAGCTCAGAATGGCTCACGGTATTTAATTTAGTTCCGACTGTTTTGGAGGCTGTGGTCCTGTTCGAACACAAAACGGAAAACTAATGTTACAACCAATGATTCATTTTATTATTGATTATTTTTCAGCAGCATCCTTGAACTGAAACAATTAACTGAAACTTTTTTCCTCATCATTTGATTGATTTTTTAAAAAATAAATTAAAAAACTTCTCGAACGTTTGCTGGTTTCAGTTTCTCGTATGAGGATTTACTGCTTTTCTGTTTCATAATCACAGTAAACTGAACTAAATTTGCAAGCATCACTGTTTGTCACTTTTTTGACAATTTATAGACCAAACAATTAAGTGACTCATCAGGAAAATTATTTGGTAGATTAATCAATACGGGAAAACATTATTAAGTGATCGCCTCAAATTGCATTATCCTCAGTTTAGAGTCTTATTGGAGGTGTTGTAACTTCATTAATCTGCTGCTTGTTTTGTTAGTTATTCCTTTCTATTATAAAGCATCAATGCCTTGCTCAGGCCCAGGCTGATGCCTTTTCTGTCACATAATTTAAAGAAATCCTCACTGTTTAGATGCTGAACATTTGCCATTCTGCAATTAAATGTCTAAATATACATCTATAAATAGCTGCCAATTAAATTTCTAGCATCCAACTAATAGATACCTTCATTACACAACAATAGTACAGAGTAGTGCTGTAGAAAGTTGAATTGAAAGTTGCATTATGCGGTTCTGACACAGATTTCAACGCACATCACAGCTTTTTATCTTTTCCACACCTGTACGAGCAGCCTGCTTAACACGATGAGCTATAGCTCGTGTGACTACGGACCAATAAACGCGAATCTGTGCAGTGTTTTAATAAACGTGCACCCGACGCTGGAAGCTTCCCCTGGAATTATAAAGCACAGTGTGACCACAAAGATATTGTATTTCCTGCATGACTAGGCAGGCAGACTGCAAGCTCAGACCTCGGGTTGTGACGGATCGGCGAATTTCTTTCAAACCTCAGCTCTGACTGTTTGCAAGGCACAGTTGTAAAACACTCAGCTCAGGATTGATTTTTCCAGCGTGTTTTTTCCTACGGAGACCCCCTCTGTTTTCGTTCCTTTTTTTTTTTCCTCCCTGCTTTCAAAGTGTGATCTGTGCCTGCCATAACTAAATGTGTTTTCTGACTTCAATCAGACCACCCAGAGAAGTGATACCTACTGTAGCACACAGTCATACGGGCTGATCATGAGAGTCAACAGCAGCAGCAGCAGCAGTGAGCCATCAGTCAACCGATGGCCATACTCAGCCTTGGTGCTCACTAAGACACCAATTACGCCGTGGGATTGTGAGTATTAAAAGCATTGCGTGCAGAGAATCAAATCAAGTGGATGAATTCACGGCAGGAATCATAATTCCAACTGCCAAGAGCCTGGGAGCAATCAATCAGGAGAAATCGCTGTAGAAAAGTCTATTCTTTAATCTCGCTTCTTCATCCCAATGGACTGCAGCAGATAGCGGTTGTGTGGAAAAAAAAAAAACTAAACAGATAAAAGAGTTGAGAAGGAACAATATTTCATCTACATACTGGAAGCTGTGAGGTATCATCAATGTAGGGACGGAAGCTTTGTTTGTAAAAGCCTCTGAGAGTTTCTGTTTGAATGATTGAACCACCCCAGATGTAAAAGATACGACAAAACCGGTCATTAAAGGAGAGCAAAAAAAAAATCTGAAAGAAGGCATGCACTTGTCTTGTTCAGTTAATTTATTGCTGCGTCTTGATTGGTGGCCTGCTAGATGTGATTGCTAATGACCCGCAGTGGCAGAGAAAACAAGATCAAGTGAAAGAACCACGGTGTTGTACTTTTGTAATTGTACTTTGATGCTTTGGCAGCATTGTTTTGTTGAAACTTTAATGCCAGTAAAGCCCCTTTCAAAAGAATTGAATTGAGAAAGAACTCTGTCGCCCAAACACTGAGATGTGTGGACTTCTCTAGCCAAAGGCGCGCTGTGAACACAGACTCTCCCACGGGCCCAAGGGGACACTCTGTTTGCGTCCCCACTTTCCTAAGACGCACAGTGAAGCGTAACTACCTCAGGTGGAGTTTGTGAGCTGACTCCTGTATCCCAGGGCAATCTCACTTTGTGTGCAGCTAAGAGTAGCACCATTCCAGGAGAACACAAAAGGCGAAGGCAAAAGAGAGAAGCCATGCATTCAGCTCTCAGGGACACGGAGTAATGCTACAACCAAGATAAAGAAGATAAAGCTGAGGGGTGGAAAAGGAACAGAAATTAGATAACAACAGAGGGGAAAAGGGGAAAAATAAGGGGGTTGAGTAGAGTTTGAGCAAAGCCCAACTTAACGTTTCAAGTGATGGACACAACTTTGGATAGAAACTCAATATCAGTTTTTTACTTTGGATGGTATATCATCATTGCACCTCTCAGGAATGGGTGTGTGTGGACACGTCCTTTTGATTGACGGCTGAAGGACGTCTCAGCAGCAGCAGCAAGACCGGGCTCCATTACCTGCACAGCATGCTAAAGGACATGCACTGCAGCCATAATAGTACATTTAAGTCAGGAAGGGGCTATTTGTTGGCGAGGAAGAGCGAGGCTCAGCAGGCCCGACCCTCACGCCTATTCATCCTCCCCAATCATCAGCCCAGCTTCCAAATCTCTGCTTGCATGCTCACTAAGAGGCCCGGCCCATTAGTTAATTGCGTTACACTAAATATGGAGAAATAAATCAAGCGCCGCTTCCGCCTGGGATCAAGATAATGTCGGTTTAATGCGTGCGTACGGGTCCGCGTATACCTGTGTATGCGCCAATGTGTGCAGTTTGGCAGGAGGTTTTCGCGAACCTGCTGCTCGTCTGTGGTGAAGATGTTAAGCTAATAATTTACCTGAGCTGTTACACAGATGTAGAGCTTCCTCCAGGGAAGAAGTGAGGGTGATAAATAATTGAATTTCCACAGGCTGCAAATGGGAGGGGGGGGAGATTTTATTCATTATTTATCATCTAATTGATTACTGCATGTAGGCTTTCTAACCTGTCCCACAATTAATGCGCTGCTTTTCATGAGCTTTATTAATGGCCGGCGCGGCTTCATGAAAAACACACACTCAATTACATCTGGGATTGAAAAGCCGCAGAAGCTCGTGCCGCGCTGCAGCGCTGGGGGATGCCAAAGAGGCATTAATCAGCCAAAATGGAAATCAGTAAGATAGACTTTTGTCTTTTGGACTATTTTTCATATTGTTGTCACGCTGCCTCCGTGGTAACACTGCAGCTGAAGTTTTCCTCTTCATCTACTTTGAATCAACTCATCCGTCCACGATGTTCCTGCTGCTCCGCTCGGACTTGTTCATTCTAAGGCAGCGACCGTCCTCTCCTCCGTGTTTCCGGAGTGTGGGACATCATATTCAATGTGCTGCACTTTTCACATTGGGTGGAGAGGTTATTGTTTTGTACAGAAATGTGCACAAACACACAAGAGATGTACAAACCGGCACACGCGTGTTTATCTCTCTGGCTCACGTTGAGAGAGGCCACCACCCAAACCAATTCCGTGGGGTCTTGTTTTGAATAAAAAGCATTCTGTCTGAATTCAAAAACGACTTTCTTGGCAGTATAACGCGCGGTGTTTGTTGTAGGGCCTGACAGAACTAATGCTATCAGCTCAGATTTCAGTGTTTCCTTTCAGACCCCTGGCAAAACTTGAACTGACTTTCAGCTTTTTATATCCCAGTTTCAAATGTGATATCTGTATATCTTTGACAACTCACTCTGAATTAACAAAAAATATGAAAGTAAACAATACGTGTAGGGTTCAACACAAAGATCCTTCACATCTACTGTTTTTTTTTTCTTCTAAAAATACTTCTTCTTTTTTCCATATTGGTGCAAAATTACAGGATCTGTATGCATCACTAAGTCTCTCCAGTGACAAATCAGCCACCAGTCCCACCACACGCACAGACTTCCAGGAAGGCATCGATCGCAGCCAAAGCCATCAGGATTGATAGTTTCCCAGTTAAAAGCAAGCCAGTTGACCCCTTCAGTGATGCTGGATGGTGCATTCAGGCAATGCTGTGCCCTCTTTTACTAAATCTTTTATCTTTCAGGGCAAAAAAAACATCCAAAAACTAGTCATTTCTTTCTGCCTGATGTCAATCAAGAGTATATTTTCAATACTTGGAATTTTTCTCTAAATGTCTTTAGTTCATCCTTAGTGGCACAAATAGGCTCTTTCTCTTCTTTAATTGCGAGTGGACAGAGAGAAGCAGTGAAGCTTATAAATAAGGCCCCCAAGGCTGTGAGCTATGCAAAGTCTGAATGAAAAGGCCTGGATGCCACAAGGCTGACATCATTAAGAACAGCCTAATGATCCCCTGGATTTGATTTGTTTGGCCTGTGTCACATCCTCGTTGACTGGCACAACTTGTGAAAAAAAAAAAAGCAAGCAAAAAGAAAAAACACCCAAATTTCATCAGTCTCTCAGCAGAGCGTCTATTGAGGTTTGGGCTCATTTGGGTCTGTGCCAAAGCTCTCCCAGGCTGAGTCCAATTACTCCAGCAAGAATGTTATGTATGGCGAGGAAAAAAAAAAAAAAAGACTAATTGAAGGGCTTGTACAGGAAGAAAAACCAACAGAATGACTGAGAAAAAGTGGGGACACATCATGGACAACAATACGGAAAAGAAAAGGACCTTATGCTTTTTTCTTGCGGCATAAAAACACTTTTCACATCCTTAATCATGTAATAATTCAAGCAGTCACAGAAACGTATCCTTATAAGCTCGGCTTGGCTGCAGGCCTGGAAAACAAGCTGCTAGCTTATTGTTGAGTGACAGATTTATTCAGAGAGTGAGTTATTATTAGCTGACTGTACACGACCCAAACAAATATTAAATAAGCTACACGCTCTGATGCATGCAACATTTCAACGAGCTATAATGCAAGATGTGCGAGCTGCTGGTTATGAGATGTTGTTCTTACCCGGTGCCTCTTAATTCCACAATAAAACCGAAAAGGTGTAAGAGCGGAGCTGAGCGCAGTTATTTTAACTCTGCACAAATGGGATTAGGTGTTTGTACACAGAGCAGAATGGGGTTTTGGGATAGGGAGCTTTCCTTTCACGGCTAAGCTTGCGGCGAGGACTACGGAGCGCGGCAGGTTACTGTGCGATTATCATGATCCACTTTGATCTGAGGAAATGAAATTTCTTCCAAGACCACTTCTCAGCTCTTCAGCAAAAAGGAGACAAACAGATAAAGCAACCACACCGGCCGCAGAACACACACGGGCGTGAACACGAAACCAGCATGCAAACGTTTATTGTAGGAATTTATGTGCTCGATTTAAGTGGTAAACCAATTGTAATGCACAGTTATGAAATACCAGGCTTTGTGTAAATGGATTACAGGAAATTCCTTGATTAAACAACACCTGCAGGAAGGAAGCATTGCAGCGTGGTATTTAGTGGATGGCAATTAAAGGGAAGTTCTGCCACATTATTAGCCTTGAAAAGTGCTGAGATGTGTATAAAATAAAAATCTGAAGGCAAATGATGATTTTTAAATCTGACCACACAGTAACTCAGCAGCTAGACCGCATAATGTAACTTGAGATTTTTTGGATCAGTTGCAAACCAGCTGTGAACCAAGATAAAACAAGAGCCTACATCCATTTTGGCAGCTCCGTCAGACTGTAACTTGGCACAGGAGCAGTCGGAGCAGCATGCTAATAAAAGTGCTGCTGAGGTTGATGGGAGTGTCATTGAGGTATTTGACCGTTTCAAATTTTGACTGATGGCGGAGCTAAAATAAAAATGAGAAGTTATTCAAATTAATTTGAAGAGGGACACGAATGTCTGTGCCGACTTTGTAGTTGTCGAGGTATTTTAGTCTGGAGGAGGCACGTTGTGAAGTCACAACGCAACATGCTGGGTAACACTTTATAATAACTATCCGTTATAACTAGTTAATAAATCGTTTGTAAACTGTTAACTAGTGAGTTATTAACCACTTGTTAAGTGTTTGTTAATAGTTTGTTGATGATTTATAACGATGCCTTATAGATAGTTAATAAACCATGAGGAATGAGGAATAGTTGCAACTTTAGAATAGCATCCCAATAACATATATAAACTGTTAACTGATACTTAACAAGTCATTAGTAAGTAATTCACTAATGGCTTGTTCATGATCTATGACTGGTTTATAAGGTGTGGCTGTAAATCGTTAATATACAGTTAACAAGTCATTTATAACTCATTAATTAACAGTTTGTAAATGTTTAATAACTATCTATAAGGCATCATTATAAATCATCAACAAACTATTAACAAACACTTAAGTGGTTAATAACTCACTAATTAACAGTTTACAAATGATCTATTAACTAGTTATAACGGATAGTTATTATAAAGTGTTACCACATGCTGTAAACAATAAGTCGCCATCCTTATATAAATAAGTTTTACCCCCAGATTTACGTACATTTAGCTCAGATGGCTTCATGGCATCACAGAGCCGTTAACACAAACCACCAGACATCATCCCACACATTCTCCTAAATCACAGGAATCACTAGTTTTCTACATGATCACCCTGCAGACACACTCAGCATCAACAAAATACATCAGCTCCATCTAACGTTCCCTCACCTGCCCCGGCCGACCATAAATCTCCCGTTTCAACCACACTTCATTTTCCCCATTTTTCCTCCGCCTCTCAGCACAGCTTATGTAAGAGGCAGCCGGTGTGATGGGGGATGGGGTGCCAGAAAAAAAAAAGGCACTGTACCCTTCAACTGGCAGGAAAGTATATCCGTGTCTCCCTAAAGGATGGCTGAAAAGTGATACTCTCCGTGCACATTCTGATGAATATCAGCGCTCGGTGGACCACTGAGGCTCTGATTTATTCAATCGGCTCCTCGCATGCAGTAACTAACTGTACCGTATATATGAGCTGGCATAAATTTATCTCAACTACAACCCAACCCCCCCTAACACTGGGATGCACAGTCACAGCAGGGAGGATGATGTAAGTTTTGTTGCTGGCTGCTGCCGGAGGTGAGCGGAGAGAAATGAAAGTAGCCAGACAGACACAAAGGGCCACGACTGACTGCTTTTGATCAAACGCAGGGGGAAAAGGTTTCCACAATCAGACTTGAGCAGCACAAATCCTGCCCTTTATTTCTGAGCGACACATTCAGAGAGAAATTACTGCTTTAACGATTTCGAACAGTGTTTATGAAGGGACGTCCAAGAGATAGCCAAGCGTGCCAGAATTGAAATGCCATCGAGGATCTGCTGTGGGAATCGGGAGGCGAAATTAAGGCGAAGAAAAATGTGAAATATGCTGAAAACAAACAATGCGTGCAACCTTTCAGCTTGACCAAGCTACGATGGGCAAAAAAAAAAACAACATTAAAGAAAAACCTGTTTCCCCAAGCAGATAAGCAGAAAATAAAAAAGCCACAAATGTGCTTCTGCAAAGAATTAATTCAGACCGCATCGTGAATCAGTGGCACACAGTTGAGAGCACATACTAACTGCGGCACGGTGCAGGTGCAGGCGGCCGAGCAGCTGACATTTAGGTAACATTGTGGCCAGAAGCGAACCGCGGCGTGGTTAGAAATGAGGTCAAATTATGAGGAAACATTACCAGAAGGTGTTTTGGGGCCTGGCATCAGTCATGACTAAGCAATTCACCCTGCTCTCTGGGCTTTTTTTTTTTTTTTGTGCTTTGTATCGCAGTACTCTCATGTCCCTCAGAATCATCACTGAGTGTCATAAATGAATTTAGCTAAGAGGAGCTGTTTGATGTTGTTTTAGTGCAGAGTGAAATATTTAATGTAAAAAAAAATGGGATCCAAAGAAGAAGCCAGCTTGCTTCCTAGACATAATATACTACGTAAGACATTTTGATGGGGCAATGTTTTTAATTCATGGAGGCAATGATTAACTCTGTGCCACACACTGATGATAGGGATGTGCAGCACTTTGACATCAGAGAAAACAAAATTACTTCAGTGTAAGTCAGGAAAATTGGGATTTCGGTTAAATATTAATGAAGTTAAACATGTTTCTCGGGCTTCAAGTCACTGTGGACCTTTTCTGCATTCAACCCATAGACTGTATAAAAGATGAACGTAGCTACAGTGGCGTACTTCCTGGTTGACATCTTGGATTTTTGGAGCCAGTGACGCAAAAATCGTCGGAGGGGGGCGGAGCCATAGGAGCAGCGATTGGTCAGACGGAATGAGAGGCGGGCCCTCTCTGCCCGCCCACATTTACCGCCTTCTGCTCGTTTCGTCTTTATTGTCACTGCCGACTGTCAATCAAGCCAGCCACGCCCCTTGCCCCGCAAAATTTTGACGATTTTTTAAAAATTCAGTATTGATTTATTTTCAGATTGGCCACCTGATCTCTGGATTTGACCATGAAAACTAATAAGGAAAAAATCCTGAGCTGTAGGAATGCAGTATTTCGTGATCTGTGATCACTTCTTTTCCAATTCCAGTCTATGGGAGCCAGGGCTTTTTGGAGCCAGCAGCTAGCGGACGTAGTGATACTGCAGGTTTTTGACACTTCCAGGTTGGCTTCATTTTTCAGGGCCGATTGCTACGTCCATGTTTTTTTCAGTCTATGATTCAACCACAATCTTTCTTGAACCTTAACTAAATGCTGTTGCTAAAAAATACAATGCCATTGATATGTTACTGTTCCCTGTCAGCTCTTGTCGGATACTTTAATTGATTACATTATGTTGTAACTGGGGCTGCAAGGTGGCTTGGTGGTTAGCACTGTTGCCTCGCAGCAAGAAGGTTGCCAGTTTGCGTCTCGGTGAGGACACCCTGTGTGGAGTTTGCATGTTCTCCCCGTGCAGTGTGGGTTCTCTCCAAGTTCTTCAGCTTCCTCCCACAAAAACATGTTGAGGTTAATTGGTGATTCTAAATTGTAGCCCTGTGATAGACTGGTGACCTGTCCAGGGTGTCCCCTGCCTTCATCCTGAGTCAGCTGGGATAGACTCCAGCCCCCCATGACCCTAGTGAGGATTAAGCGGTGTATAGATAATGGATGGATGGATGTTGGTAAAAACATACTTAAGGCGATTTCACCTTTAGTTCAAAACGTTGCTGCAGATTTACACATGAGGCCATTTTGTTCAGATACGCGGCTGGAAAGAAGTCGCATCATCATAATCACTGCTGCACACATCTTGCCACGTACGATATGTTTGCCGACTATAATTCACAAAACAACAGTGTGTGCACAAAATGAGGGTCCTATCTCCAAGTCAGAAACAGTTTGTTGTGAGCTCTTGAATAATATGTGTTCATGTAAGTATTGTTTGTTTAATCTGTGAGGGATAGAGCAGGATTGTGCGAGAGCAGGTGGGCAGCACAGGTACAAATCCCAGTAATCCTCGGCACCCAGAACAACCCTCTGCTGCTGCCACTCCTCTCGTTTCAGCGTAGTCAAGCTTACCATTTTTTAATAACTCTCAAACTTTGCGACAGGCATGAGCTAGACATGACTCTGGTGTATTGAAATTGCAACACCCAGGCCCCATCATGCACTATAATGAAATTCCAGCCCAGAGGGTTGAATATTTATTGCAAAAAAACACTAATATATCAATTTTAGGAAAGTTTCAAAAGTGTTGCCTTTATCATAATATAAACATATCAATTTTAATATATATATATATATTTAAAAAAAAGGAAATAAAATAAATCTCAGTGTAAGCCATTTAAATTCAGCTGCACCACCTCAAATGTCAGGGGAGTTGGAAATTTTCTGGAGGCGCTGGAAGAATGAGGCGCAGAGAGAAAAACAGGCACATCTACTGAGAGAGATCATTTTCATATTCTCCCCGCATAGAACGTTTTGAGTGATATTCAAGACATACTGATCGACATTAAGGTGTGTTACGAATACCTATTTGGTCGGCGCGAGCTACTCAAGGAAGCAGGTAGAGGTCAAATCAATCAATCCGAGAGCCAACTGTGTTCACCTGTTCATGCATGCGGCACAGACTAACGTGACAAGTGAGTTCCCCGAGACACTTAATGATGTGACTTAATGATGCTGAGACGAAAAAAACAGAGAGAAAGTACAAGTTATTACATTTTTTTTCCCCCCACCGTGTGATGTGTGTGAGTGATGTTTATATTGTCTATGTGTGAGCGCTCTCCTGTGTTATGACCCAAAATAAAACCATATTTGGAAGTGGGTCACCCAAATTAGCAGAAAAACAACATGGACTTGATGCAAACACTGTACCCCTCGACTGCAATCTCAAAAATCAGGGTATTAGGTTTTATAAAACGCACCCACAGGCCATAAACAAAGATAAAAGTTCATGAACCTTAGTAGGGAACAAGCCGAGTCTTAAGCGTCACGGTAAGTTAGCGTTCCCTCCAAAGTTACGATTCGTGACCCTTGCATATTCCCCCCCAAAAGTTCACAAACAGTTCCTCCTACATTTCAAAAAAAGCTTCAAGCAAGGTGGATTGAAGTCTCTGACTAGTTACAGGCATGAATCCCATTGACCCAGAATAAAAAAATAAGCAGGTAACAAAGACGGGGGGAAAAGTATTTATCTCCTCCCGAGCAGAACCACAGGCTGCATTGCAATTCTCAGAAAACATATGCCTTGGTATCAGTGGCTGCGTTTAGTCTCGCAGAAAGTTTATTTTTATAATGAGTGATGTGACCTTTATTTGCTTGACAACGCCGTGCAGAGTAAAATGAGATTCATAATGTGGCTGCTACAAATGAGGGTAATGTCTGACTCCTAATCCTTAACTGTCTACAGGAAAAAAACAAAAAACTCTCTCTCTCTTTTTCTCTCTGTGGCTTTCTTCTCTCGTCTTTCTTCTCCTTCCTTTGTCTTGCCTGCTTTACCTCTTTGCCTGCTCGCTTCTCTTCTCTCTCTCTCTCCTCCCCATCTGTCTATCTTTCTTCTTCTCTGTCACAATATTCTGTCACACATGGAAGTGGACCGTTTACACGCAGTCAAGCTGCTTTTCTGAGGGGAAAAAAAAGGATTCTGATCACGAAACATGAGAATTTAAAAAAACAAACAATTCCCCTCGATCAGATGAGAAACTAAAATTTTTTTTATATCAGAAATAATTTTACTTGTTTAGAGCTTAAATTTGCTGTTGCTGTTTATTTTACAGCCATGGAACAGATAAAACTCTTCACATTTTTTTTTATATACCTCTTGAGCTGGAGTCTGTCTCTTATATAGACATACATATATGCATCCACCTGCCCATCATGCACAGAGGAACTGACAGCTGTCTGTCAACAACTGCTGCAGGTTCTTCTTACAAACAACAGGAGAGCTGCAGCTGCAAACGTGTAGAAAAAACACTATATTCAACACTGTACCTGGCTGATGGACTGTCACTGGCCAACCATCCAGCCATCTGCACCACCACCACCATCATCTTTTGACAAGGATTGCTAAAAATAGATTATTTTTTTCCCTTTTTTTTACAACATATTCA
This sequence comes from Stegastes partitus, assembly GCF_000690725.1. Lineage (NCBI taxonomy): Eukaryota > Metazoa > Chordata > Actinopteri > Pomacentridae > Stegastes > Stegastes partitus. Next base: position 487,856 of record NW_007577932.1, read on the forward strand.
GTCCAACCTTACATTGTCACTAAACAAACTGCATTCACGAAGCACTTGTGCTTATATTTGGCCTTGCTACGCGCTTGTATTGTCGAATTAACAGAATAAAAGCGTGTTCGACAAAAGACATTTCAGTTTTAGGGTTACAAAAAAGCAGCAAGAAGCCTTGTGCCCAAATATCTAACAACAAATCTGCAAGTTGTGCGAAATCTTACAGTGAAGTGGATTTTCCTGTAAAGGATGCCGTCTCATAGGACAACTACCAAACAGTTTATTACTGTTAATTGTCGGACTTGTTCTTATCAATAAACACGTTCGGCAAAATCTGAAAATCCTGTTTTGGTCAAGCTAGTTGTCTAAACATACTTTGCAGTATAACATTTCCAAACCCCTTATTCCCAGTGCAATCCTATCTATAAATTAGCCCTGCATTGTGGTGCTGATCAGGTAGCGTTCCTGAATACTGAAGACAAACATGAGGAAAGAATCTTGTCCCCTCTATGATGATATCTTCCTCCAATACTCTGTAACCCTCCCCTCCTCTCCGCTTCCATGCATCACCTTCTCATGTGCTGTCACGGCGGCTGATCGGCATACGAACACATTTCTCGCGTCTTCCTCACCTCTCCTGATCACCCTTGCTCCCTTTCTTCGTCTCCTCTCTCCTCTCGCTGATGAGCATATGAGCACACATCTTTCTTCTGTGCCGGCTGCTGCCTCCCTCTCTCCCTGCTGTTTCAGCTCAGCCCACGGGCAATTTTCACATAAGGCTGATTGAATTCATTCCTTTTCCCCCCCTTGCTTTTTCTTTTTTTTTTCTCCTCACTGTTCTCTGTTCTTGCTAAGGGAAGGGTGTATGAGGCAACAAGGTCTCATCACCGCACACACATTTGCATGCATACAAATGGACACTGACAAATGAAACACACTGTGTGCACAGATGACTGCAGGTGGGGATGCAGTACACATGCAGATGGAATTCAGGTCATATTCACATATCAAAAAAAGGCACATATTTACACAGCGGTGCATCAAATATGCTAGAACGAGACATGCATGCGATTGAACACGTATGTAGGAGAGACAAACAGATCTAATACACAAAGAGGGTCGAGATGTCCTCGTGATAACCCACAGGGACGACACGTATGGCGTTAGTCAGTCTATGTTGACAATCCACTGATTAGTCAAAGTCATCTGTGGATCAAAGATGCACGGCGTGTGCTGTATTCATCATCTCAGACTTGGGGATCTGGCGTTCTTGCTGTTTTATCTCATTGAGTGTTCATCAGATAATGCAAGCAATTTGAATCATTCTTCTGCTGTCAGTGTGTGTGTGTGTGCAAGTGAAGTGCAGTTCAGTGAGCTAAACACATTTCCAGTAACGGTTAAATTGGCCTTTGAGGTTTTTTCTTTTTTTCACTGGATTGGCATTAATTATAGTGCAAGCTGTGAACTGTGTGAACCATCCACATGCGTGTGTGCAGAGCAGCTATACACATCTCTACATATTAAATAGCACATTACATGTAGAGTCCACCGCTGGATTTAACTGTCTGAATTCTAAAAATGTACATTTATTAATTATATAGTGCCTTTAAAAGTTCTACAGTGAAGCGAAAAAAGCAGTATTTTCTGCAAACAACATCCTTATATAATCATGAGGGTTTTATAGATGACAAAATTAATTTTAAAAAAAAATGATGGTAAAAGAGTGTCAGAAATCTCACTTCACTGCTCACAATTTTCTGCTTTTTATACACTAAACAAACAGTAATCTAAAGGGAAATCAGTCATCACCAGAGATGGCAAAAGGACTCACATTCTTTACTTAAGCCGAAGTCGAGATACTGGTGTAAAAATACTCTGGTAAAAGTAGAAGTACTGATTCAACTCCTTTACTCAAGTAAAGTATAAAAGTACAGGTTCAGAAATTTACTTAAGTACAAAAGTAAAAATGAATTTTTAGCTTCAATGATACACGATGCCTCTTTTGATAAAGTTTTAAGCACACAAAATAGGATTGTTTTCATCCTTTGGGAACCGGCACAGTGTTGGTAAAGAGAAAAAAAATCACTGGACAGTTTTCCATTTCAGCAACATTATAAACATTAAACATTATCATCAACATGGAAACACTCATCTGTTCAAGACGACCTAAATCTTTTATTGAGCCTCAGCAGAAGCTGGTTCTCAAAATTCTCTGAATGAAGATGAACCCTTTTGGGTCTGAAAATCAGTCCTGCAGTGCTAAAAAGCCTCTGGCAGGCAGGGATGTATTGAGCTTCAGTGACAAACTGGAACGATAAAGACGTTTGTTGTTACGCCATGTCGTCATCCGCAGAGGTTGAACCAAGTAACGAGAACGTAAGGAGTAGAAAGTCCAGATATTTGTGTTCCTAAAAGTCATCAGAAAAATTAATACTCAAGTAAAGTACAGATACCTGCAAAATCTACTTAAGTACAGGAACAAAGTATTTGTGCTTCATTACTTCCACCTCTGGTAACAACATTGGTTGCATTCCTGACTTACAGACAAACAGACACACAGGTAGCCACAATGCAGCAGGACAAACACACATCTAACAACCAGCAGTAATGGCCACTTCTGTCTGAGCTGCTCGGCTTGGCCAGGAGTTTGTGATGGTGAATGATGGAAGAGCCGGGCGGCAGCGGCCAGACCCGTCTGAACAAGACATTTAATGTGGGGACTGCTTCCATAAAGACTAACCACGAGCCTTCTGGGGCTCCAAGAAAACACACATATAAACAGTACGTCCACTGTGGTCAAAACAACAGGAGGTTATTAATGGTCAGGTGTTGCTCCAGTTCAGCTCCGAGCACTTCTCCAGCAAACTGTATCCCGCAAGGAGCCATAATCATCACCCGCTCACCGGCAATCATTTACAGCACCACCGGCTGCCCGGCCTCCTCTGGTCAAACTGGATCCACAGTCTCGTAATAGTCTCCCACACTGTATCTCAGCTGATTTGAGTCACTGCAGCGGTGACAGACCTTCAATCTGTTGGTTTTATCATTCGAATAGAACAGCAGACTCCGAGGAAAGTCTCTAATGGGGGAGTCGGGAGGGGAGAGGGGGGGAGGGATCAGGTGGCTATAAATCTCGCTCTCAGGGACCCTTCAACAGAAAGCACACGAGCGAGCCATGTGATGGATATCTGTGCCGGGGTAAAGGGTATTGATACGTCCGTCAGGAAACCGAGCCGGCGTGCTCCATCTCATGAGAAAGATGGTGTACTGTAAGTAAGAAAGTTCAAACCCAAGGAGAAGAATGCGGGCAAAGGACTGCAGTCGCTTCAGCAAAACTTAGCGGGCAACAAAGACGGATAGTGACTCTAATCACACAGACTGAGGTTAAAAAGAGGAAGATTAAATGATGTAAAAGGTGGCGCTGAGTTGTCTCTTTTACAGATTTCCTTCACCCAGACTACAGGTGTCCCCGATGAGACAAAAGGGCAAAATGTGGGGAGGATGCACCCTGTTCTTTCTCTGCACGCACTCATTTCATTTTTTGGAAAATATAATTATGGACGCCATATATAGAAATTTCCACGGACCAGTGAATAACGTAGAAGAATCTTTTCTGCACGGCATTAATGGCAAGCAAATGTGGAATAATGGATTTAACAATATATTCTGCTCCAGTAATGTATTCATATTTCACTCATCCAGCGGTGGTGGACAATTTTATGCTGCGCTCCCCTCAACTCGCTTGGCCTGCAAATCAATGTCCATTAAAGCGAGTGAGTGTTCATATGTCATTGGATCCCGTTTCCATTAATTCTGCTTCTGCCCATATTTCAACCTCTCCCACCGACTGCGGTCCAAAACAGTCCAGCCGCAGTGCTGTGTGTACACTCCAGGAGGCTGCTACAGGCAGATGCTCATTACGGCGACACATTGACCTCCAGTGACTTCACAGTATACCGACAATGAACTGCACCATTTGTGCTGTGTGGTTGTCACATGCGGTTTTTAAACCTTTATTTATCCAGCCAAGGTCTTTCTTTTGGCAAGGCCGAGCTTCACACTCGTAAAGTTTCACAGCTTCACACCTGGATGCTGTCCTTTGTAGCCACGGGCCTTTACGCCGAGCTTCATGGAGCGACTGTGGCTTCTTCAAGGACGCGACTGTGGTAGCTCTTCAGCGGGGGAGAAATAATTTTCATTCACTTTTCCTCCTACATTGAATCAAATTACTTAAGCTCGCTTCTCTAGCCTCTAAACGGCACCTTGTGCTGCAGTGGAAATGCAATGAACGCAACATATAATGCACTTAGGACTGTTGTTTCTTCATTTATTTCCCCTCAAAAAAATATCTTGTACCTTTTACAAAATGCAGTAAAAGATGAGGAGAATGGATGAACAGGTTTAGTTCTTTTCAGGATGTTATTTTATTCATTAAAGAGTTTTTTAAGACAGAAAAAAAGCTCCTTAAGTCCATTCAAAAGTTGTATTTGCATCACTGACCGCCGTCTTTTCACAGTTATTGTGGTTGTCTTACTTTGTGTGACAGTATATACACGTTTGGAGCTTGCTCAAGCTGAACTCTACATGAATGTCACGACAATTTGAACAAAAACAGCTTTTTGACAAATCGGATTAAGTTAATCGTCAGTGATTGGTTCGTTGCTTCTTGTTTTGAACTGAGGGTTTACCATCTGCTGCATTAGTTTCTTTTTTGTAATTTACTTTTCCTCTTTAAATGGTATCGTTTTTTTTTAAAGAATCTGGTGGGTTTCCTCACTGGGGCTTGGTTCATGCAGTAAAGTTGTTCAGTCCATCCAACACTTATCTCAAACTTACACTATAGGGTCCTCGCCAGGATTGTTTTTACAGCATATTGGGGTGGAAGGCTCATCGTCGGGGGGGTATTAGTGAATACTGTGCTAACGGTTAGCGGCGAATACACTAGTGAATAGCATTGTCAGCAGGGAAGATGACGGTAGTGAAGCTCTATTGGCGCTTGTCGTTAAATATTTTCCCGTTGCGTACCCTCGAAACCAACGTATCGGCCCAATTTGCAGCGTAATTTTTTTCAGGCAGCAGCGTAACGAGCCGTTACTCTGTTATACCGCTGATGAGAACCCTGCTGCTCACATATGCAGTATTGCTCAGAATTTTTGTTCGGATTATTCAACAGCTACAGGAATGCGTTACATTACTTGTGACGTACTGTCATTACTGCACACAGACATTACTGTTTCCACAGCATCTCCTCCTCTAAATGTAATACATTCAGAACGACATAAAACGAGAAATTATTGTTAATAATAAGCAGCTAACAAACATTTAGAGGCTTCAGCCCATCAACAGCTATTGTTGGACTCAGTTACTGTGTTAGAACCACAGAGGTTCTCTCCCTCAAGAGAAGGTTCCCAACACTAAACTGAACCAGTTCCTGGAATAGCAGTTTACCAGTGACTAAGCAGAGCCAGCTAAGAAAACTTTCAAATTAAACACTTTGGGAGTTACCAGGACACACATGTCTCCTGCTTTAGTCAAAGATAACCGGCTCCCCACAGCTGCAGCGTCCGTGATGCTTCGATGTGCCGAAGCAGTCGCTCAAGTGAACGCACACATGACGTTGAAATGAAGCTTTCTAACATCTGGCGTTTTACGCCTTCATCATTAGACACGTCCATATGTAGATGTTTGATAAAAAGCAGGGAGGTTGTAGCACCAAAACATGGTTTCTCTGAACTGTCTGTGCATTTAAAGCTGGAAAATATCTGAGCAGTTAAAATCTGAAATAATATGGTAAATGGTCTGCACTTATATAGCGCTTTTCTACCTTAGCAGCACTCAAAATGCTTTACAATGTGTTTCTCATTCACCTATTCACTCACACATTCATACACCAATGGCGACGGAGCTGCCATGCAAGGTGCTGCCTGCTATTGGGAGCAACTTTGGGTTCAGTGTCTTGCCCAAGGACACTTCAAATGGGGAGGAGCGGGGATCGAACCATCAATCTTACGATCAGAGGACAACCGCTCTACCACCTGAGCCATAGCCACCCAAATAACAATTCTTTAAAATACCATTCGCAGTGCAAACCCTGTACTTTAGTGATTTCTATTTTTACTATTCAAAGGATTGCTCATTTGGTTGTCGCAATGGGGCACTGATTATTGTAAAGTGCAGTGAAAACTACACTTTTAATTGCTGTAAAGTAAAATACCAAACAAGAGATGTTTAAACCAACGTGGCCCCTTAAAAACACAGTTTAAATGTGGCAAAAAAATCTATAAAAACACCAAAACAATGAGCCTTATGAATACTTTTTAGACGTAAAACTGTTTTTCGTTCAAAAACTTGCACTCAAATACTACGAGATAACTTTATGTGGGTAATGTGGTGACGCGTGGACACACACAAACACACGGCGGTGCACAAATGCTGTCACACTCAGCGGCAGCCTGTTCATCATTCATACTGCAGGGCTGGTTGGAGATAAAGGATGCAGCAGATCTCACCAGAGTAGAGGGATAACAGACATCTATTAATCTTACCTCCTCTCCTGTCAGGTAGTAAGCCGACAGCAACCCGCCGACGTAACGGATGTTCACCTCAAAGAGTGATGCCTCGCCGTTCTGTTGAACCAAGAGAGAGAGATCAAATTGTCAAATGTGGTATTCAGCCAAGGCCTCGGTTCGGGCTAAAGCAGTGGTATTTATGCAAAAACATACACACACACGGTACATATCATGAATTATTTCATACTCAACTCGGGGTTTTATTTTATTTAATAGCCGACATTTCGGTAGACTACGCGCCCTTGGAGATCTCTTAAGCATACTGCAGTCCAGATGTGTACATAAATATTCCATTGAAGCATCAGGTGGCATAATATACTGAGATGCCTAGTGGACATAGCCTGACGTTGAGGACCAGATTCTATTGCGGTACCACTCCAGTCCTCAGTCTAACATGATCTGTTTCTGTTACGAGGGCCCTTAAGTTTGGATCGATGTCATCAGACTTACTCAGATGAACTTTGCAGACATAGATCAAATAGAGAGAAAAAAAAAAACATTTGTGAGATGTATAGATGTAACTACTGATCAAGTCTTTCTGATTAATTTTCACGAGAAACAAAGGTGCTGATGAAAAAGTTCCACCTGTGATTCCTTGGGTGGGAAAAAACAGCGATGCAACACATTCCTTAAAAGAAATGCTTCTGCGTGGTGTTGTTCTGAGTAAAGAGCTGTTAGATTGCAGTCAGTGGAAAGCTTTGGTACCTGTGGTTGTGAACGTAGCTGTTAATTAAAAACTGATCCAAAGAAACCTAAAGTGCAAAACAAATCCTTAAAATGTGCGAGTTCACTCAAAGCAGGCTCAAAAATTGCCTCAAACTGCTGGATGATGAAGTTTCATAAAATGCAAAACGGTGGTTAATTTTGTTTTTTAGCTCTAAACAAACTACAGAAACTATGAATGCTTGCTATTGTTGTCTAGATGAAAATGATCCTCGTTGTACAGCTGAACATAACTACTTTTCCCCTGTAGTCTGATTATGCTTTTATTTTGGTAACAAGAACTGGAAAGGAAGCAGAACCACAACACTCTATATCTCCATCCTCCATCCCTCGCTCACTACTGTGCAGACTGCAAATTATCAAAGCATCTCAAATTACCATCTATAAATTTAAACAAAACACGATTGTCTTATTCTACAATAGTTAGGCTTTACAGTGGATCCCCATGACAACGGCAACTGTGGTTGCTAGGAGATGGTATGACAGTTTTACAAAAACCTCCAGTGACTGAATGATTAATTGCATTATCCCTCATTAGGCGATTGTGTTGTATTCATTAGTCTTGTCATTAGTCTGACAGTATATATACAAGGACGAGAACAAGCCAGTGAAGCAGTGCGAGTTCCAGTGTTGACATCAACGTGACACACCCGTATACCATCAGACTTTATTTAAATACTCAGTGTAGTTCACTCAGAAAATGTGTGAATTGTTCTTGTGTGTGTGTGTGTTTAAGTGATTTAAGGGGGAAAAAAAAGAAAAAAAAAAGTTTGATATCTTGCTCCACAGCTTTCAGGACTCCGGTGTTTGATTGCCACATTAGTCACTGTGGGAAACGGGCCGGTGAACTTCTGCTTATGAGAAAGTCTCTCTAACCGCCAGGCTCCCAGGCTCCCCTTCCCCTCTTTCTAAGTAATGGAGATTCCCTCTCCAAAGAAATCAACGGCTGAGGCCAGGCCGGCCTCAACAAAAGTCAGGCTGGAAAGCTAAAGCCATGTAATCATGTTCCCCAGTGTTTTGTTTCCTCTTCTGTCTCAGAGTCTCTTACAACTTCAGGGCAGTATTGATTAATGGAGAGCAAGTTTACTGGAGAGCAAGTTCACTGGTTAAACGGGAATTTAACTCGAGTGCCTCTCCGATAATATTTTGAAATGCCATCTCTCGCTCGTGTTATTTCCATCATTTAGAGTTTTGAACTTAGCACCATTCTTTTTTTAAACTTATTATTGAACAGATAATTACCAACTCTCAGCTAACGGTTGGGACCTGTATTTAACTACTGGGAGAAACAGACAAGAAATGTACTGAATAATTGCTTAATGGCTATTATTGGAAGTAGCAATGGGAAATAATTGTTGAATAAATTGGGTTTTCCTGCTTGATAAAATAGCAGCTCGGAGCAGCAGGTTCGGTCAGCACGGCTCGAATCTGTTTTTGTCCAGATGTAATTAGCGCCGTGGAAATACACAGTGTGCTGAACTCATCGCGCAGTAAGACTACGTGTGACTTTTACTCCTTTGTCCGCCACCAGCCTTGAAGTTCTGTAGAAAAGTAAAACCTCAACAGTATTTCTTTTACTCTGAAAGCAAACAAAAAGCACAAAAAAAAGAAGCTGTTTCTGTATTCAACAGCCGTTGCTCTTTAAACTACTGTGACTTTAGATGATTACAGAGCAGCTTTTTGATATTTTCATTGGTGTACCTACAAATAAATATCTAGTTCCACTTACTGAGAGACATAAAAACACGTGCATTTGCTAAAAAACTTTTTTTTGCCGAAAATCAGTATTCTAATACGCCAACTGCCAAATTGCGCCGTGGTGCCATTTCCCCATGAAATATGTTTGCTCTATTTCCTTTTCAAAATGAAATATGAAATAAGAGGTAACACTGCATGTGTCTCAATATGTCACCATAATTATTGCCTCTCGTGCGAGCTGAAGGTTGAAGCAGAATGATACTCATTGACTTGGGGACCCATTGAGAAGGAAATTGCTATCTCAAGAGTGGATTATAAGGAAAGTGTAATTGGGTGCCAGAAAGGGCAATTTGCTCCACTTGGGAGGAATACGATCGAGACCGGGGGGGGAGTCACTGGCAACTGTTCAATGCGTTCATTTATCTCCATATGTATCTTCTCTTTAAGATCTTTATATACTTAATCCCATTTGATATTATGATACTTAACATAAAATCAATAATTGGAATCAATAATCTTCAAATGTGTTTGCCTCTTAATCTACATATTTGATGCTGCCAGCAGAAGATTACTACAAAGATTTCTTAACAGCACCAACTTGGCAGAAGAAGCATCTTAAGAAGTTAGAATACTTTTATTTTTTACTTTGGGGAATATATTTATCAGCGTTCTTGCCAACAGTGAGAGGAGGAGGAGGTCAGTATCAGATTTGAACAGTTAATATCAAGTTGTTGTTTTTACACTTTTAATTTTCTGTTTGAAATAAACCAACTTGACTGGTACTGGTGTAGCGTTAGAGGTGCTTGTCGGTTGGTTTTTCTCATGTTTACATGGAACCAGCTGAGATGTTTCATGTCTTTACATGAAGTTAAACCGCTGCAGCTTTATATTCATCCTACAGACATGACAGCAGCACATGTAACTCCTGACAGCCGAGCGAAGATGAAAACGTTATCGTATGTTGTCATGCTTTATGTAATTCTTTGATTCGGGGAATAACAGCAGGGTTGCAGCACAGCGAAAGGTGCAGGCTCCGTCTGTACAGTCAGCACACTCGTGACATTTTCTGAAACAAAGCACAGACGCCTCTGGCAGGGCAGCCGAGCCGAGCCGTCTTGCCAACCCTGAAATGAGTGGCCCATTCAGTAATGGCACTACGATGGCAGTGATTAGGGATGGAGTGTCTATTCATCACCAGAGCTCGTGGCTCTCAGCGAGATAGGCAGAAGGTACAGTTCAGGAGAACAAGGAATGCTGACAAAGGTTTTGCCAATCAGACTTTTTACTTCCCAGCACAGGCTCAATAAATCACTCAGCAAGCTTTGTGTTAAACTTCCTTTTATACAGATTTGAAGATACATCAGAAGTGCATTTGGATCTAACGCGAGCCTGTGGGCACGATGTCTGCTCGAACAGCGACTGTTGATGTTTGCATTAGAATCTAATGTATTCTTTTTCTAAAGCAACTAATGCATTGTTTTAATGCCAACGGTTCAGATTTGCGTCTCCATTAAATCAACTAAAAAGGCAAAACCCTGAGGCGAACGCTGAACAATACAACTCACATAAACTGATCATCGCATCATGAGCAAGATATCACGAAGGAAGATTAAAAACAACGTAACAGCCCTCTGAAAGGCTGTTTTCATGTGATTAAACACACATTTATTGTAACTGTACAGGAGGAGAAGCTGAATAACTGTACAGCAGACTGACTGTAAAACTGCTCAGAGCTTTAAAGAAAGAACTTTTGAAGTCCACTAAGCTATAGTCGGACACCCATACAAACACTAAAACTGATTTTTCTTGCTCTCTTTAATGCACCTTCAACACCAAACTTCCCTCTTTGTGTTCTACTGACAGTCTTTGTACTAAAAGATTGAAACATTAGAAGATTATCGACTTGATTTGTCAAACCCAGACTGTTAAAGCTTCACATGAGCCTCAGATAAACCTTGGAATATATTTTTAAACAGAACAATTCTGTTTCAATAATGAACAAATCTCCCGACAACAAGAAATCTCTGTTTGCATGTTCATCTGGGCACATGACTTGAAACATTATGAACATATCCTTTAATGGCTTTTTCCCAAGCTTGCAATTTTGATTTGTCCAAATCCAAAATAAATCGCTTTTTTTGTGTTCCGGCCCTGAGCTTAGTTTCTCATTAAAGCCCAAAATAACTTTTCAAAGCTATTAGGAGTGTGTACTTGAGCTGTGAACAGGACTGGCTGATGTGGGTAAATGAAAATATCAGAATATCCCTGATTGTTTGTACAACTGAAGAGTTCATTTGCAAAAACAGATAAGTCCATCTTCACAGACCTTCAGAAAACCACTTTTCCATCGTCTACCTGAGACAATATCAAACTTATGTTATTTTTGTCATTTCTGCTGAGTCGAATCCACTCAACTTCAGTTTGATATTGTCTCAAGCAAACAACAACAAAAACAAGTTTTCTGAAAATCTACAAAAATGGAGTTATCTGTTTTTGCAAATGAACACTTCAAGTCTAAAAAGGTTCTGTGCAGAAGTGGAAAAATGAAAAAAATGTGTTAATTGCAGTGATTAAGTGGTCAATACTTTAAAAAAAAAAAAAAATTAATCTGGGGTTTGTCTGGTGGTTAGCACCGTTGCCTCGCAGCAAGAAGGTCACCAGTTCACGTCCCAGTGAGGACACCCGGGATCTTTCTGCGTGCAGTTTACATGTTCTCCCCGTGCAGCGTGGGTTCTCTCCGGGTTCTCCGGCTTCCTCCCACAAGGTCCAAAAACATATTGAGGTTAATTGGTGATTCTAAATTGTCTGTAGGTGTGAATGTGAGTGTGCTTGGTTGTCTGTCTCTAAGTGTAGCCCTGTGATAGACTGGTGACCTGTCCAGGGTGTCCCCTGCCTTCACCCTGAGTCAGCTGGGATAGACTCCAGCCCCCCATGACCCTAGTGAGGATTAAGCGGTGGATAGATAATGGATGTTTATTTAATATGTCTGAAAAACACAGAAATCAAACCGCAAATCATCCAACCTGCAGCATTTTGGACACTTTCTTGTATGAAATCTGAATGTGACTAAAGTCTTTGTTCTCACTCTGATACAGTTTTAGGCTTTTAAAATAGGTTTGTGTTTCATTTTTGTGAAAATAAATGATACATGAATCGTTAGAAAATTCCAAAAGGACTAATTTCCCACTAAGACACAAAAAGCTGCAGCAGAGTTGAGTTGGACTGCACTGCTGCTGCTCCTGGAGGCATGTGAACCCACGGTGCGTGGAGCATAACTGCTCTCCTGCAAGCATGACAAAGAAATCTGGTAAAGTGAATAACACCTGTTTTTCCTTTTTTTTTTTCCTTGTCTCTCTTCACGGTGCTCAAGTTGAGGACCTAATTAGCAAACAACACAAGCCCATCAGAGGAAACACAGCACTGCTGCAAAAGTGAAACCCTGCCTTCAGTTTCTCTGTCGAGCTGCTCTGCTCTCCGCCTGCTGCAGTGGAAAGTGAAAGAGGAGCATTTTTTTTTTAAGAATGATTACTCAACAGTAAAAACAAATGTGCACTTCAGCCTTACAGTGTAAACAATGCACCGCTGTACTCTGTATTATAATTACTGTAAATGCCTTCCTGGGATTGGACTTTATGTGTCTCTCACCTCCTTACCTTTTGAAAGAGGGCAAGAGATCACTTAAATAGTTTCAAAACAACCAACTGCCTTTAATGGTGGTTCAAGTGTTTAGAAATATGCATATTACAGGAAGAAAATTAGCATTTTAATTGTTCTACAAAATGTAATTGTTGTGCAGGAGGAGCCACAGCAGAGAGGGGAATTAATTAATGAGGGTAATGACTCATTGGGTACGTTGCTGTCGAACCTTGTAGGTGTTCTGCTTCACCAGCAGCATGCAATGCTGCTGACAGCGTTTGCTGCTGGTTTGTCTGTTGATGAGCATTCTACAGTCGTGGCAAAGATTGTCGTCACACTCAGCCCAGATTTGCTTGGGACATGAGCCTGATTGGCATGACTGCTGTGCTGCTGTGTGCCAAGGAGCTGACTAGACTGTTGCCCAGTGGTGTGTCCTGCTCAGACGCTAATGTAATGATTTACTGCTAATAAAGAGGCATCATTGTCACTGGCCAGAAGACTCTCGGCATCGCCGCTGTCCAGGTTTTCGACTGGCTCCCACATTTCGATCCCAAATTAGACCGATGTGACAGGAGGAAAAAAAAGGAGACGTGATGAGCCAAGGATAAAAATGAAGCAGATGATCAGCTCTCCTACCAGAGCTGGTGATTCACACCATGATTTAACTTAACGTTGCTAATTAACGAAGAAATCACGAAAAGGACCGATTTGATCCTGATGCTGTAATCTCCGTCAGTCTAGCACGCTGCACGCTCAAAGCCGCTGCCTCTGCTCAAAGGAGTTTCCCCAAAGCTGCTCCTCTCCACTCGGCTATTTTCAGAACACAGAGCTGTGGCTGCTTTTTTTTTCCTTTTTTCTTATTGTACAGTAATTACGGTCTTGATCAGCGTCCAAGCTGTGAGAGCAGTCAGTGACATTAGCGTTAATGACCACTAACCTCTGGAGCATGCTAAACAGCCTGCTCTGATAGAAAGGAAGCTCTTCACTTCATGCTAATAAAAGAAAGAGAGACCTCACAAATGATGAGCCCACACAGCTCAATATTTAGGTTGATGATATCGACTTAAACGTAAAGACTGAAGGATAAGAAAACTTCTCTTTCCCAGCATTTAGGTAGACTATAAGGTGCTGAAACATACATCATCTTACTTGTGGATATCTGACTTCTGAGGCTTTAAAACGTATAGAACTGCTGTTAAAAGAGGCTGATAGAATGAAGCTAATGAAGATTTTTTTTTTTTCCAACAGACATCGATCATTAGAGTATATTAGCATGTTTTAAGAGGCTGACATTCCCATTTCATTTAATTACGCAGTGCAGTGTTGTTCTTTGAACCCACCCTAATGACACATAAAATGAATGATTAAACTAATCAAAAAGGGCTTATGTTGCCTTGAGTGAGATGCTCCTTTTAATTTTTCAGCACCAACCCCAACATCAGGGGATTGTTTTTTTTTTTTTTTTAATGAAGCCATTTTTTAAAACATGATAATTTGAACTGAATGCTGTTCCTGATTTTTCAAATTGCATTTTAACTGACAGACATTAGATGTTAATAGTTAGCAGCTGCAGTACATCAAGATCCTCTCTTATTTTTTACTTGACTGCTGAGCTCGTATTGCATTTCCCATGATGCATTTTTTTTTTTTTTACAAACTTGAGGGTAGCCTCAGTGAATACCTAATCCCCTCAGACCAATAAACTGTGATTAAATGGTCCAAGCAGAGAGGCATTAATATACACTATTGGCTAATGGTTTGAATCTCATCAGGTGTGATTTGCATTTTATTTCTTTGATAACACTTATCCTTTAAAACCCTGCAATTAATCAGCATCTAACATCTCCTTAAACGTCATCACACAGGCGCACAAAAGACAGGGTGTATCATAAACATCTCCACTAAATGCATTAACTTGTAAATTAACAGCATGGTGAATAATTAATCAAATACTGCCAGGGTGATAAATTATAGCTGAATCACAACACAACCCATCACCCTTCCATCTTTTTTTTCGCTCCCATCTTCTGCATCCTTTGAGGTACGAAGGAGAGAATATTTGTCTCTCTGCATCTGTTTTCACAGATCGTCTCCGTCTTTTGATGCTCGCTCTCTCTCTGTGTGCACCCGTAGACACACACACATATATATATGCAGAGCCATTGTGAGCAGCATTGTGTGCACAGGTCTCTGCTCTCTCCTGGGGGATGCGGCAGCTCCCCACCGAGTCTTCTATGATAATGCTCAGGTCTCATGGGACTTTGCTACGCTCTCACTCTGCTGTTATTATTCACCCCGCTGCAGTCCATCTTTCCCTCTTCCTGACTCTGTGTGTAACTGTCTGCCTCTGTCTCTCATCATATACCTCCCACTGTATTTGGCCTTGCTGACTGAGCCACATCCTTCACTGTTTCTCGGCAGCACTGGAGGCTGCTTTGCTCCCCAAACTGCCGACAAGAAAGACAAAAAAAAAAGAGGCACTTGAGCTTCCTAATGCTCCACACTGATGTATTAAACGTCCAGTTATGTAAATGGGGTCATTAACTGAGCTAATTAATGCACAAACATTTGTTTCAATAGACTTTTCTCCACGTTGCTTCAGTGGTGTGAAATTGAAACTAAAGCAAAAGCTTCGTGACTTATAGGTGGTTTAAGGAGATCAGTTGTTCCGAATTAATGTGGAGATTTATTCTGGAAGATGCACCTCGGTTTTCACTCTCCTCTTAGCTCCACTAAGCCAAGCATCCGACAAACACGAGCTCTGTTTCAACGCTCACCAGCTAGTAAGTTTGTCAACCTGCAGTCTGTGTAGGATGTGTACAGTAATGGAAGTTTGCGGGTGAAAACATCTGCCTGTCACGGCTGCAGATAACTGTGATGAGAGCAGTGAACAGGAATAGTAGTGTTTCGAGCTGGAAAGCCCCAAAACGAAGCTAAAGATACGAGTTCTATAAAACCAAGAGAACCTGCAACACTGAGGGGAAATGAGTGTTTTTTTCCCACTATAAGCTACTCCTTTAATGTTACATGGAGTCATTTCATCCACTGTTCATTCATAGAGCATGTTGAAGCCTTATATTGTTCTGTTGCACTGTGAGGGGCGACTCATTCACCTTTCAGAAACCTCCCTACATTCCAAGTAGGGATTAATTGTAAATGGATTAATTGCTGGTCATAAATTAAAAATATATTCACTGATAAGT
>NW_007577932.1:507490-508649 GCF_000690725.1 Stegastes partitus
TTTGAGGAGGTTCCTCAGGCCCCGTTTACACACAGCAAAAACAGTGTTATTTCAATGCCTTTGGTTTACTTGTGAACAAAGCTTCAAGTCACCGAAAACAAGTTTGATGTCACAGTATGTGACAAAAGCACCATTCATTTATTTATTTATTTGATCAGGGACCATGCATTTTTACATCTGATGTATTACATATAGAGTGTTTAGCATTAAGCTCATTTTCAAGTCCCGTCCCTGGTCGGGCTTTTCAGTAAAAAGGACCAACAACACCAATAAAAACAGCACAGACAACATTATAAATTTATAATCCCCACCCACCCATCCACCCACACACACACAAAATGGCACAATAATCCACAGCCAGTCTGACCTTATACATGTCATAGGTGGGCACATTCTTGTTTTTTCTTTCAGCCAGCTCTTAACTTGTGCTGTGCTAAAATACTAATTTCATTTGGTAATGGGATCCAGATGTGACAGCCTTTGATTGAAAAGTCTGTCTGACCAAATGCAGTTCTGCGGTAAGCTGTTGTGCAATTGTTGTTGGTGGAACTTCTGGTGACCCTGCTGCCATCCTGTCTATGGATGAATCCACAGAGCGGCTGTGGCGCTGATTTACTGAGGCATTTAAACACTAATTTGAGGAAGCAAAGATCTGCGTCATATGTGTGCGACCCATGTTTGCAGTTTGGCTACGTCCATATACTTGGACTGACATGTTTCCCACTCAATATTTTCAAGAATTTTCCTTGTTTTGTATTCTAACAATTTCCCTGAGGTTTACACCGAAGGGATCAATAAAGTTTTATTCTATTCTATTCTATTCTATTCTATTCTATTCTATTCTATTCTAACACCACATCTAGGAGTGGCTCCACTTCTCTGTCGGTCCAAACAAATGACCCTCGCGCCATAATCGTTGAAGTAACAAGAAGTTTTCGTTGTGTTTTTTCCAGGATTCTGATTGGCTAGCATGACTTTATGCTTCTCATTACACTGCCCCCTATAAGTTTGGCAGCTCATAGCAGCTCTTAACGACGTGTTTATGTGGGTTTGTGTAAACGAAGATTTTTTGAAAACGTAGATCCAGTTTTGTGAATCCCTGGCTATGTGTAAACATGGCCTCAATCTCAACTACTCTCTCTTAAAATGTTCTCTCTTT
>NW_007577932.1:508995-510966 GCF_000690725.1 Stegastes partitus
GTCTTCATGGCAATCAGAGCGTCTGAACCTAAGCCAATTCTGTCTGCACCGTGGTAGCTGGACTCGAGTGTCAGCATTTGCTTGTGCCAAATTGGTCCACAGGGGGACAAAGTTCACGAGTGATACAAAACGTGCTGGTAAATATCCATAACGATGAACCACCCACGCAAAACTGTCCTTTGCCCTCCACATCTTGAGACAGAATGTCAGCTCAGCTTGACCTCAGCTCAGGGGCACAGCGTCTTCAGCGAAACCATCTCCCAGCACTGTAAATGACACTGTTTTCCCTCAGACGCCTTCAGGACTCGGAGCAAGTTGGGTCTCATTTAGTGCAGACAGGAGGTCACTGGGGGTCAAAAAACATCCCTGTGGAGGTAAACAACAACCTTGCTCCAGGTCTCCTCATTACCAACAAATGTCACTGTGTCTTGTCCTCAAATGTGAGGGTACATTTGGAAAACAGCTCATTAACAGCTGATTAAAAAAGATGCGATTTATAAACTTTGAGACGGAAAACATAGACGGGGAATGGCAACGCGCTGACTCTCTGCCTCGACAATGTGATGACATATCCGAGTTCAAAAGTGCCATCATGATATCATATAAAATATTCAGAATATGTTGGGTTGCTTAAAATATTTTAGGAGAACATGCACTCCATACTTGCCCGAGGCGTTCGCGAAGTTGAACTCTCAGTCAACAACTTTTTCTCTGGCAATTATTCTGGAAAGTTACCAATACATTTCTCTTTACTTCTCGCTGTATTATACATACACTGTAACTCTGGATGGAATTGTCTTGGCCTCCAGTAACACTGTGAGGAACCTTTGAGTCATTTTTTGACCAGGATATGTGGTTTATAACTCACACACACAAAACAAGTTACCAGGATGCTCTCTATCACCGGCACAAATACGTCAAAATTAAGAACATCCGAGTTAAGAGTGATGCTAAAACACAAGTCAATGAATTTGTAGCTTCTATGCTGGACCGCTCGAATTCCTTTTTATCTCCAAAAAACCTCTCGCTGAATCAAAACACTGCAGGGAGACAGAAACATTTCTACCGTCTTCTTTTTGTGCTTATTGTCTCCCAATAAAATCAAGAATGCAGTTTAAAATCCTTGTCCTCACATACAAAGCCTTTAATGATCAAGCTCCATCGTATATTATAGATCTTACAGCACCCCGCTATCCCAACAGAACCTTTTGATCTCAGAGTGCAGGCTTACTTCTGGTTTTTCAGAGTTTGCCAAAGCAGAATGGGAAGCAGAGCCTTCGGCTATCGGGCTCCTCTCCTGTGGAACCAGCTCCCAGGTTGGATTCAGGAGGCAGATACCCTCTCTACTTTTAAGATTAGGCTTAAAAATATCCTTTTTGATCAAACTTATAGTTCGGGCAGGTTCAGGTGACCCAGAACGATCCTGTAGCTTATGCTCCTATAGGCCCAGGCTGCTGAGGGACTTCCCATGATGCACTTCTACCTTTCTTTCACTCTTCATGCATGCATCTTTTCCACGTCATTATCTTTGCGTCCTCTTTTACTTGTAGTTTGTATTTTTTCCTTTCTGCTGGTACCTCTGGCTCTGGAGTTGCACGTTTTTGATCTGCAGCCGCTGGCTTCACCAACCTGCCCAGTGTTTATTGTTTGCTGGTTGTGAAATGCTCATCGTTTCTCCCTCCGTTCTGCTCTCACCCCAAATTGTCAAGACAGACAGCCGCCCACCCTGCGAATGGTTCTGTTGGAGCTTTCTACCTGTTAAAGGAGAGTTTTTTTTTTCCCCTCCTTTCCTGCTGTTTCCAAGTGCTTGTTTAAAGGGGGATTGTTGAGCTTCTCTCTATAATATTGTAAAGTCTTGACCTTACTCTACAAAGTGCCCAGAGATTACTTATTCTAGGATTCGGTGCTATATAAATAAAACTAAATTGAATTCCATAGTTTGCAAGATCTTCCTGGCAAATCTCTGATACA
>NW_007577932.1:512322-562162 GCF_000690725.1 Stegastes partitus
TTAGAGGAGCCCATCTTGTCTGAGAGCCAAATGTGTATCTGGACTGGCAACACAAACTCTTCCTGGCCTCTGGGCTCAGCAGCCCTCAGAGGTCGAACAGATTAACAGAAACAACAATAAGCAACGTATCTGCGCCCATTCTACCCAAAACTCAATTACATCTGGATTATAACAGCACTGATATAAATAGAGCTTCTTTTTTTGTGTGTGCTGCGTGTTACGCTGCTACAAAGTTGATTTGAATGTAATGAAATTGAGACCTCAAGCTAATGCAGATATCTCAAGCTGACAGAAGAGACTTCAGGGAGATTTGAGGGATTGTTTATTTGTTCCAGGCTGTTTCAGGGTGTTTCTGACAATGTACAACTTCCACCACAATTTGAATAAAATACTCTGCTTTATTGCTGCTGAAACAGCCCCTACTGGGCCTTTTTTTTCACATTTCCACAGAGTAAAGCTCACAGCTATTGACCACAACAATAAGTAAGGATTGGCCAAAAAAAAAAGAGAGACAGAAAAAAGAATCCAACATTAAAAAAGACTAAGAGCCTACAGCTATGGTTGCAGCTCTCTAAGGCCATGCATTGGAAAAAAAACACTGCTTTTGGCTGAATTCTAACATGAGCATACTCACGAGACGTATGCTATGATGCTGATGCTTAACAGGTATAATATTGATCATGATAGTACATGAGCATTGCCAATCAATGCTAAATACAAGGCACCGTACAGCTGAAAACTGGGACGTGTTCAGTTTTGCGTATATTTTATGGCAATCCCACCAGACATGTCACTGAAAATTGTAAATGTAAATCTCAGGTGATCTGTCAGAGAAATCGACAGTTGTTGAGATATTTCTGTCTGGACCAACCATCCGCCATGCTGCTGGTGTGGTGAAGAATGGACATAAATAAAGCCCCTTGAACATTTTTAATGCATGTAACAACAGATTAATGTTACATGAATTACCGGCTGCTGACACATTTCTAACAGGTTTTATGACATTATGTCTCAGACAATATATTTCCAGTGAAAGCAGCCTCATTGCCAATCATTTCATGATTCTGTCGCCCTGTTGACCTCCCTGTCAGTGTGCTTCAGAAGTACAGTCGTGACTCGACAATCCGACCCTTAACAATCCGAAAACCTTGCTATCCGACAGGTTTATAGGAAAAACTAACAGAACTAATTAAAAATAGCCTTAACATACCGACAGCCTTGGATTCAGACTCCCACATGATATTTTATGTCACACACAAGGATAACGGCGTATTATCTGACTGAACAATCCAACAGATTGGCTACGTTCAGACTGCAGGACTTGATGCTCAATTTGGATTTTTTTGTGAGTTCGTTCACATTTCCAATTAAATACAACTTGTATGTGATCTGCTGTGTGAACTTCATACGACCCAAAAATGTCTCGCATGTGCAGAAGAGGACACGACGACGTCACACGCAGCGAGCATGCTCAGTGTTTACGGAAGTAAACATGAATGGTGGCGACAGCGGGGGAGTGGTGCTGCTGCCGCCACTGCCAATGGTGGAAACAGAACTGTGACCTCTAACTAAACTAGCATCAGCAGCCAAATACTGTCACTTCCACCCCGTCGGAGTGCTCCCCCGAGGTGGAAGTGTCCCCCCCGACTACGCCGAATATTCTGATATTCATCATTAATTGGGCCTGAATATCCAGACACCAGAAAGTGCTATTGGGACCAGCCCTACTAGTTATTATAACAACTACGAACAATAATTAACAACAAATGAGCCTTCAAGCCCTCCTCGTATCTCGACCTCCGTCTTGACAATCCGACAGCCTTGCTATCCGACATAAAAGAAGGTTTTACATTTAGTGTCGGATTATCGAGTCATTAAAGTCCATCCTCTCCCACTCTGTTGCCTCTCTTCCATGCCCTCTGCCCTATTTAGTGACACCTTCCTACCACATGCCAACATCTGCACGACTGAATTGTTCAAGGTTGAAAAAACGCAGCACGCCCCACGAAAGAAAAAAATAGCTCCTTTTTTTTCCCAGTCTCTCTCAATGACACCCACGAGACTTCACACTCACTTCATCTGAGACGTGGAATTACAGGCCTGAATGTGCAAATTATCCAGTCACTTTGCCATCTTGGTGAGACTCAGGAGATTTTTTCACTGTGGTGTATCAGAAGTTATTGCCAGAGGATGCTGCTAGTTACACTGAAGAGGCTTCATGGGAATCATCAACAAACTCGCAGGGGGACCCTTTCATCTATAAACAGCAGCAGTTTTAAAATCACAATAGATGAGGTTTTACTGAGAAGATGTGCACACCAGCGTCTGTACGAAATCATTTAGTGTGACAGCTTTTTTACATTTGGTAATACATTAGCATACATTTATAGCTCGGAGGCGAAAATCGCACAACACACGAGCACAAATAAAAACATGGTTAGATTTTTAAAACGATTTTAAGGCCACGATTGGACAGTGATAAGTTAAGAGGCACAGAGCTCCATGTTTACATTTTGTAAGTCTTTTAATTGGATGATACATCCATACTGCAGGCTATAGGCTTAACCATTATTCCATCAAAAATCCTTTACTAAGATTAGAGCTTCAAAAGTCATGTCATTTCAGAAAAAAATAAATAAATCAATAAAACCATCAAGGGCTGCCAATACCAATTATTTTCAATAACGAGTCATCTGCTTGATCTGCCTTCGATTGATCAAAAACGACCAAATAAGTAGTAAAATTAGCAATTGTCCATCACAATTTATATAAGTCCAATTGACAAATGTCTGTATTGTGAGACCAACAGCAGAAAACCCACAGATTTGTGGGTTATATCCGACAAGCTATCCAGATAGAAACCAGAACCCAGACAGATTTTTTTGGCTAGTCACTTTCAGGACAAAATCTTATACCAATTTAGGCAATTTATGTGTTAATCTTCAGACTCAATATTTCCAAAAGCATTACCGAACCTCTCAGGCTCACTAATAAATTACAGTTGCCTATGAGTGAGTAGCAACAGGCTTAAAACTGCTGCAGCAGGGCTAAAGAAAAGAATAATAGTCTGAATGAAAATGTGTGTTTCCCTTCTTTATTTTTTTTAGTCCTCTTACATACAGCATGTGGCTGGATCAACCTCTGAGAATGAGTCATCTCAAAGGTTCACGACCTGCAACAATGAGGGTATTGTGTGTTTTGTGCCACCCTCAGTGGATGTTTTTCTGCCGTCTATTATTACTTTCAACTATTTTTTCCCTCTCTTGATCGCCAATAAAACCCTCCATAAACCCTGACCTCCCACAATATGAAGAGCACGGTGGGCCTGCTGTTGTAACACCTTTGATCCTTGGTGAGCTCCACACTGGATCCCTTGCAGTTTGCCTATTAGCCCCTATGCTGGTGTGGACGATGCTTTCATCTACATTCTGCAGAGGCCTTACTCACACTTTGACAGCGCGAGGAGCACTGCGAGAATATGTAAGAAATGTTCTTTGATTTCTCCATCGCCTTTAATACAGATTGCCCTGCTCTGCTGGGGAAAAAAAAAAAAAAAAAAAGAAATGTTCTTTGATTTCTCCATCGCCTTTAATACAGATTGCCCTGCTCTGCTGGGGGAAAAAAAAAAAGATGGGGAGGTGTAGGTGGGCTCCAGCATGATAACATGGAAGACTATCTGACAGGAAGACCACTGCAGTTTGTGGAGCTTCAGGACTGTGTGTGAGCAACACAGGAGCTCCTCAGGGAACAGTGCTGGCTCCCTTCATCTTTACATTGTTAAGCTCCGATTTCAGAGTCAACATGAAGTCCAGCCATCTGCAGAAGTTCTCTGCTATTATGGGGTGTATGACTGGGGGAGGGGAGGTGGTAAGCCATTTTGTGAAGTGGTGTGGGAGGAACCAGCTGGTGTTCAGTGTGGCCAATACCAATCCTGGGATTTGGCAGGAGGACGGTACATTCAACATCCAGGGGTTTGATGTTGAGATGGTAGAAAGCACCTGGGAGGACATGTGAACTAGGGATGTTAATGATCCATTGTTAAGTAATTAAATATCATTAATAATTTAACCAATTAAACAGAAGATATGGGAACAGCAGGTCAGAATGTGTGCTACAGTCGCTGCTTGTGTTTCACTGTTTAATGAGATGGAAAATTGCAGCAGCTCGGACTCTGGACAGTTCCATGTTAGCGCAAAGAACCAAGAGAATGTTAATGTTCAAATCCAGATTGTTAAATGAGTAGTTTTGTGATTATTATTTCATTCGTGTTGTGTTTGAATCCTGACTACTGTGGACAGGTGAGACGGTTTTCGGTGTTTGTGTGATCCAGAGTGTTGTCAAAGTTTAGCTACCAATAGGCCACCATGACAGAGACACATGTAGCGGTTAACGGCTTCCAGACAGTGTTGTTGAGTAGAAAACAAGTTCAAGTCTACTGGGAGAACATTCCTATAGCTGCATAGATAATGCGATGAAAGCGATTTATTTAATCAGCGCATGAAAATGTGTTCACTGTATGTAATTTGTTTAAGTGTTAATAGGTGGTTGATTGATGATCGGTTGTTTAAGATGTGCGTCCTCAATGTGGATGATCATCTAGAGGCTGTCTACAGGACACTACACATTCTAAGGAGTCTGACTTCCTTTAACATCTGCAGTAGCATCCTTGAGATGTTCCATCTGTCTGCAACAACAAGTGCAGTGTTTTTACGGTATGTTGTGCTGGACATTGGGGATTAATGCAAGCAATGCCTGAATGCTCAAGAGGCGCTTCAGGGTAGCCAGCTTTGCACGTTGCTCTCTTGTGAACACTTTGGATATAGCGGTAGAGAGGACTCAGTCCAAACTCAGAACTATTAGGGACAACCAGTGTCACCCCTTCCACAGAATGCTGCTCAGCAGGATGACTGTGTTCAGCAGGAGGCAGCTCCAGCTGAAATGCAAACCAAAGCGCTGCAGGAAGTCATTCCCACTTGCTGCTTTTCCGCTCGACAATTCATCCAACATTTGAAATTGATAATAAGATCGGGATGGAAGGTTGTATCTGCTATGTACATGAATATATACATAGATTTGTATTTTTTTTTTAAACTGATAACAGATATGGCCATGCCAATGTGTGTGTGTTTTTAAACGGAGAGAATGAGAGCAAGAAGATGAAAGCCCCAAAAGACAAAGGATTAAAGTTAAATGATCAGAGTGATCTGTTGCCATTGTGTGTTTTATCACACCCTGATCTCGTAAATTTCCTGATGATAAGTGAGAGGAGCTGAGCCAGACATTCACTAGAATGCAGAGATTAGAAATAATTGTGAGGCAGAGAGTAGAAATAGACGAGGGGAGCTTCTGAAAGAGTAATAAAATTTGGAAGGCGACATGAGGGAATACATATCCAATCTTAAAGTCTTCATTACTCACTGTTCATTACTCTCTCTTAAGTGAAAATAGGTCTAACGAATTGCCAGAGGGCAACTACTGCACTTGACCAAAACGATGAAATCACAATGACCAAACTGTTGATGGAAGATCCTTTTAACGAGGGAACACATAAGCGTTTATGCCATAAACCCAAATATTCAAGTCTTCCTCAGACTTTCTGATCTGTGCTGATGTTGCCAAATACTTATTCAGTCGTTATGCAACAACAGCTTGTAGAGAAATATGGCCAAAGCTAACACTGGTGGAAACATTCTGGAGCTTCTTTTGTCTTCATAATTGGCTCAGCTACAGAATGGGCCAGTCTGTCTGCTGAGCTGCTCATCCGGATCTGCATCCGGAGCTTGTTGTTTGTTTCAAAGTCATATGGTCAAGATCCATTTCAAAGAATTTAATTTGCTCAATTGGCACAGAGTTTAAAAGTCTTCTGTTTCTGCCTTACTAATCCAATTTGTTAAAAATATAAATAAAAGTTTAGAATTCAGCAGTTATGTTTGGTTTCATTCCCACAAAAAGATAAAAATCCTGTGAAAACTGATTATAGCGAGCGGCGGCTATGTCCGAGCCTCGGTGGGAAGAGTGGGGCTGAAACCTGCTGCTCATACGGTCAAATCTGCCCTGCTGTAACGCTGTCCTTGTCTGTCTGTCCTTGTTTGACTGCTAACAAGTTATAGACCAGCTGTCACTTCCTGTCGGGTTCTGGATGACAGACAGGCCTGAACAGATGAATTTAACAAAGTGCTCTGCAGTGTGGCTGACTGCGTCTAGTGACATTGTAATATAATTAAGAACAATTTGTGCATGAAAATCCCTGAGTGTGCATGTGTCGTGTGCACTTGAATGCAATTTATATGCTGTGCGCTGATTGGCCACAACAATAAAACTACTGACAGGTGCGGTAAATGGCACTGAACAGCTCATTGCAACACAGTGTTTTTCTGGGAAACCTTGGGTCCTGTCATTAATGTGAATGTTACTGAGAACCAGTTTGAGCAACACAACAAAGTGCTCAAGGTGCCCACCAGTTTCCCCAAATCCTAATTACATCAAGCATCTGTCGGATGTACCAGAACAAGGGCAATCCACAAAGGCCCCATCCCACAATCCACAGGACCTAAAGAATCCACTGCCACTGTCCTGGTGCTTGACACCACTTTTCACCACCAGAGGCCCATCGCCCAACAGGCTCAGAGCCACTTTAGCAACATGAAGGGGACACAAAACTAGGCAAGAGGTTTCAATAAAACCAGCCACACAAACACAAGACTGGATTTATGACCAAATAACTATTAAATATACACCAGCATAGTTCCGAGCTTCCTAAGACGATAAGAAAATCTTTCTAATCTTTAGTTTTCTCATTTGTAAAAACATGTTTTTGTCTCGGGGCTGCAGTTGGTTAGCGCTGTTGCCTCGCAGCAAGAAGGTCGCTGGTTTGCGTCCCGGTGAAGACACCAGGGATCTTTCTGCGTGGAGTCTCCATGTTCTCCCTGGGTTCTCTCCGGGTTCTCCAGCTTCCTCCCACAAGGTCCAAAAACATGTTGAGGTTAATTGGTGATTCTGGATTGTCCGTAGATGTGAATGTGAGTGTGCTTGGTTGTTTGTCTCTAAGTGTAGCCCTGTGATAGACTGGTGACCTGTCCAGGTGACGACCCTAATGAGGATTAAGCAGTGTATAGACGATGGATGTTTTTGTCTCATTGTGATTCTTTGAAGTACACTGCATGGGACAGAGACCACTCAAATGGCCAAAAGTGACAATCTTGACATGACATGACAAACTAAAATAGAATCAGCGCTTGTGTTTGAGGTTGACCAGGTGTTGTTTATATCCCCTATGTGGATGCAAGTTGTAAAAAAAATACTTTAAAAAGACCAGCTCTGTTGTAGCGTGACCTGATGCCATATCTGCTCAGAACATTAATAACACACCAAAATCCCCAGAATAAAAAAGGCGACATTAGGATGAGTATGCTAAATTGAACAATAATGAACTGCCACAGATGGGATTTCTTGTGCACAAGTAAGCACTGACCCAAAGACAAAATACATTAAAGCCCCCCCACCTAAAGACATTAAGGAGGCAGAATGAATGAACTGTCACATGAATACATTTACTTTTATGTAAAAGAAATAAATGATCCATAATTAATTGAAAGTGAACCTTGGCTGGCCGGCGGGATAGTTCTGGCAAAGCACACTAAGCACATACACATTTTAATTATCCAATTATAATGCAAACTTTACAATACTAATGTAAAATTAGCAATTAAAATGCAGAACTGATGCCTGGTGTTGAAAAATTACAGCATCTTTTTTTATTATTAAAAAAAACAAACAAGCGAAAATGGTTCTTCTGTGGATATAAATGAGAACAAAACTGCTGATTTCAAGTGATACATTTTCCAGCAGTTCCTGGGAATTAATTTCTTACAAGTGGTATTTTGATAAAATTAGGACATCAGAAAATGTCCTGAGGCTCTTGCTGAGCTTGGCGACCCATCCCCAAGCGCATCTGACAATCTGTACATTGAGCCGGTGTGTGATTTCTTCTGCGGCGGGTGTGTAGATGTGTAAACTGCACAAGGTAGATCAGTATCACAGCTGATGATACCCTGTGGCACATAAATGTTTGTCAAGTGGACAGTGTACTCTCTAAGGTGCTGCTGCTGTTTAATATGTGGTGCACTCCTCCTCGGTGTACAGTAGATGTGCAGATAACTGTGTATCTGCTTAGTGCCTTCCTGTGTTACCACATAAAAATAGCCACATGAAATTCATAAATGTGCATGCGTTAATAATTAATTATATACTTGAAACACTGTAAAACTGTCTAATTAATTTCCAGAGGAGATTGCAGAGGCTCCCGCTCAGCCACCGGCCGCAGATGCCGTCATCAGATTGTAAAACAACCTGACGTGCGGTCGCGTTTTCCACGACACAAAACAGCCCATTCGCCCCAAAATGTAAATTACTTGCCTTTAAAACAAAAATATTTGAAGAATAAATCTAACTTGTCATTAATAAGTCACATTTCTCCGTCCCAGAGGAGATGAAGTGGGAGTCAACCCTTAGGTGACCACAAATGAAGGCATAAGGGGCTGAAGTAGATGGATTGTGGCAGATGACACCCGTGACAAAGTACACTGTGAAGTGTAAATCTGTGTTTGTTGTCTTTATGATTGGTGACACTGTGGCTGTTTGTCAGCGGCTGCCATTACTGGCTGTCTCCACTCGGTGCTGTTGTGTGAGGCTGCTGCCACAGCCAGCAGCTACAGCTTCACTCAAAGTTAATAGTAATCTGCACTCACTGGGACAAACCACAACAACAACTCTGTGTGTGTGTCTGTGTGTGTGTGTGTGTGTGTGTGTGTGTGTCGTGCCTCTCTGTCTGCCTTTCACTATGTATATGTGTCTGTGGAAGTGTGCCATGAGTGAGAAAAACAGCAGCTGAAAACTGGAGGTTTCCTTTGATGTATGTGTGAAATTAACACTCGCTGTGCATTTATTTATGGCCTCAAAACTGGCAGTGATCAAGATTGTGCTGAGCTCTACGGGATAAAAGCACATCATAAACACACTGTGTGTGTTTTAGCCCTGATTATAAAGTAGGGCTGCTTCCCTGTGGAATAAATATGTGTGCACAATGGTTGGCTTAATAATATTCCCGCGCAGTTCAGCGCTAAGGGCATCTTGTGCACTATGCCACATGTGTCAGATGTAGTCAGGATTTGTTTTCTTAGCAAGACACTCGAAATAAACAAGTGTTTTTAATGCAAACTGAGGAATGTTTTGTCAGCAAACAA
This sequence comes from Stegastes partitus, assembly GCF_000690725.1. NCBI lineage: Eukaryota > Metazoa > Chordata > Actinopteri > Pomacentridae > Stegastes > Stegastes partitus. The sequence continues at coordinate 521,565 of NW_007577932.1, forward strand.
AACAACCCAAAGTTGAGACATCTGACACACTGTCATAACAGGCAGTAAATTGGTGTAATTATTGCCTAGCATCTACAGTACCACAATGACAGTCATAATGACATGGTTGTGTTTGCACGCTTTGTGTAATTGCACATCATTACGTAAACCACATTTTACTACCGTTGGTGGGGAACGTGACTGAGAGGTGGCCCAGAAATGACCTCTTTCATTTGCAAAACTTACAAAACCAATGACAAACTGGCTCACACACTTGACTGTTAGCAGCAAACCACACAAAAACCTGTCCTGGCCGCCACTTTCCCCGGCCTCCACTCCATCCAACATGATATCACAACTGGCAACCCCAAGTTGATCCCAACACAGTCATTACGGAGTTGCTCAATGAAAGTGTCACGGCCTCTTTTTCCCTCCTCTCTCCCACAATTTTTCTATCTAAAACATCCTTCCCACCCCTCCTCCCTCCTCTCTTTTATCTATCGCATTTTCTGCCACACAAAGACCTTTCAGAAAAGCAGAGAATCCCATCAGTCGGTAACACAGCGTGGCCGGTGGCCGCACAGGAAGCTTTTGATTCCAGCTGGAATGTCCTGAGTTTTGGAAAACTGTCAAACTCAGTGGACACAATGTTGCTGTTAAAGCTTAAAATCAATCCAGCACGCAAGGCCGCTGCTGAAAACTTCATTATGTTTATGTAGCGCCAGTGTGTTTGAGCCTGATGCTGGGTCAGTGGTTGAGTTTAAATACAGCCTAAAAACTATCACGCAAAAACAACAATTGATGTAACTGTACTCACTGAGTTAAGGTCCAGGCTGGTCTGCACCCAGTCCTTGGCTTCAGTGTATTCTTCCATCAGTCCCATAATGTACAGCGTGTCCAGTGAGTCGATGATGGACGCTCCTCTCAGGCCACCTGCAACATGCATTGAGACAAAGACAAACAAGTTAGGACAAACATCTCAAAATATGGGTTTTGTTTATTTTTTGTTGTTGGTGGGGGGTTTTGTTGTTGTTGTTTTTTAAAAAAATTGCATTCTCAGTTGCATTTTAGGGGAAATTGATTTGCGTTTGCGACGTACACATTTCTAATCAACATATCTTTGCCATTTGCTTTCCAACTGTTGCTCATTTTCAGCCAACCTATAATATATGAGATGGAGTGGGCGGGACTTGTCACCATAGCAACCCATAACAATGCATACACTTCAAACTTCCATCCATCCATTATCTATACACCGCTTAATCCTCACTAGGGTCATGGGGGGCTGGAGTCTATCCAAGCTGACTCAGGGTGAAGGCAGGTTCACCTGGACAGGTCACCAGTCTATCACAGGGCTACACTTAGAGACAGACAACCAAGCACACTCACATTCACACCTACGGACAATTTAGAATCACCAATTAACTTCAACATGTTTTTGGACTGTGTGGAAGGAAGCCGGAGAACCCGGAGAGAACCCACGCGGAGAACATGCAAACTCCACGCAGACAGATTCCGGGTGTCCTCACCGGGACGCAAACCGGCAACCTTCTTGCTGTGAGGCAACAGTGCTAACCAACTGCACCACCCTGCAGCCCCACTTCAAACTTGAATGGGTGTATTTTACATTGCTAGCTAATGCATGATTTTCCATCATGAAGTAACGTTGGTTCCCCTAAATCACTAATGCTGAGTCTGTAGCTATTTGAAAAAGTTTCTTGCTACATCACACTGTTACTGTACCGGAAAAAATAAGTTTCTTTCAAATATAGATAAAATAAAACACTAAGTTTATGTTACACAAGAGTTATTAACCACTGATATCTCTCCTGTTCCAGCTACAACCTTTGACCAGGCAAACAGAACTACATTATGCAATCGAAAGATGACTTTGGAATCTTTGTAGAACAGATCGAAGGACGGATTCAAGTTACTCCTATAATGTACTGTACATGTTGACATGAATACTCTGACTGCATGTTGTGAGGTAGAGTGCATGACACTGATGCAAAACTATTTCAATCACTAATCCCTGAGGTGGTGAATAAATCCACCCAGATGATGTTTCCTTTGTGCATGTTTTTAAAGGAGAGTTTTTAATAGGATTTATAAAAAGAAAAGAAAATAATAAGTAACGCGAATAACAGACAAACGACTCCTTTCTTGGCTGTTACATAAGTTGCCTTCTGAGAAGCGAGATAAGTACTGAGATTTAACCCCCAAAAAACCTTTAATGTCGTGATTAGCAACTTGACAGCGTGTGTGATAAAAAGTAAAACATTAAAGTCCCTCACACGCTGAGCTTCTGCAATTACTGCGTTGATGTTGAATGATAATACAAAAAACTGCTTTGCGTGGCCCACATGAAAAGCATCTTCTCTCTGAGATTAAAAGCATCCTCAAAAAAAAAAAAATTAAAAGCATCAGTCGCTGTAACATGAAAGTCAAGTCATTTAGGAATCGACCACCAGAGGGGGAAAAAAAAAATGGAACTGATACACTGATTATTGCAAACATTTAGCAGCTGCTCCTGGATTACACCGAGTCCACGAGTTTCCTTCGTTAAATCTCTGTGCAAATGTCACAAAGTGTAAAAATCCGTCTGCGGTTATTGTGTACGTTTGAGTCCCTGTCTTTGTGAATCTCATTTAAAGCTATTCATTTCTTTTCACCAACTAAATGAGAAATGCTAAGGGGGTGTTTATTCCATCCTGGTGGCCTTGTGAAAGATTGCATGGCCTATTTTCATTCTCATACGGCGAAATATTATGCAAATGCAGCCGAACCTCTCAGAGACAGCTTGGCACAAAGGAAAAATAAACATTATCCTTAATGAATTACTGTAAAAGAGTTCAAGGGCAAATTACGGTTCGGAGGTTTAATAACAAGGAACTGTGACTAAATAGACTGTGAATCGAGCGGCTCGGGGGGCTCGCATCGTAGATTACTGGGGGAGAAAGAAAAAAAAAATGCAATAGTGTGGAAGCTGACCTGGTTAAATGTGAGAGGTGATGAAAAACCTTTATGTTCACCTCTGAGAACAACTTAGCCTACAGTCGATGCCTTGGATTGATCTGATGCAACCGTTCAGCAACCTGGCACATCAAAGACGTCGATTTTTTTTGTCAAGAATTATTTTTAAAGTTCACCGAATATGCAAATCGTATCCATACCTTTGGGCGACAAAACACAAATTTAAACAAGTCTCATGCAGCTCCTGCTCCCTACTGTCCTAATTACTTATATATTGTTTTGTTTTTTTAACGCTGCTATACTGTATCATCATTAGTTTTAGTCTTTATTATGGATCGCATCACAATGTGCACGTGAGAGCGGTTGTTCTAAATGATGATTAAAGAATTATGATGTAATCTCCCTCTGCTCTATGGAGCATTTCAGCAACATTTAACTTCCCGTTACAGCCCGATAACTTCAGCCTCACTGCTTTTATAGGCAGTTAGGTTTGAAGCAAAACTATGAAAACTAAAACGTGATTGTACATCCTATAACCAGCAGACAGATGGGGGGCTTGGTTAACACATTTGCACAAAAAGACTCAAAAGATAAATGCCAATAGTGTTGCTCTATATCGGCTGGATATGTAAATAGACAACTACCGGCTGACAGCATTACACAACATTAGCTTGCTTTAGAAGTCCCAGGTGGCAGTCAGAAGTCGATTAATACAGATATTTTCAAAATTGCTAGTGACAAGTTCCCAGAGCTCAGGTCGGCTTCTTCAAACAGCCTATTTTTTTTCAACTGACAGTCCCGATCCTGGATGTATTAATATTAAAATGAAATATACTTAAAAAGAAAAAAATGCTCATTTTCGAGAGGCAGGAAACAGCAAGTGTTTGACGTTTGTGGCTCAGGTGGTAGAGCGGGTTGTCCTCCAATCGCAAGGTTGGCGGTTCGATTCCCCGCCCCTCCACAGTTGAAGTGTCCTCGGGCAAAACACTGAACCCGAAGTTGCTCCCAGTGGCAGTATGTGTGTGTGAATGGTTGAATGAGAATGAGTGCAGACCATTTACATCAATAAATGAATAATCAATCAGTGTATTGGCATCTGTGTTTGGCAAAATGTGCATCTTTGTGTAATGAAACTATATACATTAGAAAATGCTGAACTAGCATTTTTTTTTTTGTCTTTTGACTGATCAGTTCATTTTTTCTACTAAAACATCACTTTTATAATCAGACTGCGCAGCGATGGACAGATGAAGGGCATCTTGTCTAATGTGATCTAAACAACTTAGAACAGACATCAGACTCTGTTACTGTCAACAGGGTTTTTTTTTTTTTTTTTAGGCCAGTTTCAATCAACAACTCTGCTCTTTTCATCCTCTTAAGGTTTTTTCATTCCTGTCAGTGTTCGCCCTGTGAGTCATGTCGTATTTGTAGCTGCACTTAACATTATTACCATGAGAGCAAAATGCTTCACTTCACCACTGACCTTTCACCTCGTCTCCCCGTAGCTATATGGATTAGTCGATGAGGTCGGCCGGGATGCCAAAGGGCACGGGGGGCAGGGATCAATGACTTGGCTCGACTGAATGATGGGTGTCACACGCTACATCCAGAAATATTTCTTGTAAAGGAGGCAGACAGATATGATGTGAAGCTCTCCGTGTCATAAAAAGTTACCCTGCACTGCGACTGCTTTTGTTCTAGCACTCCACACCAAAGCATGTTGCCCTCACAAGGTTGCTGTGCCACGGCGGTAGCTATGCTGTACCACACATCCCCAGTCTTTGAACACTTGTCTGCTCGTGTTGTCAGTAACGGGGCAGCGCTAGCCTCAAGCAAGACTCGTGTAGTCTCCATAACTCTGGAGGACCATCTGTCGAGGCTGTTAACCACGGCCTAGTGCGTGTGTAGTGTCAGATGTTAGTGTGCCATATCAGAAATACTTCCGGCTTCTGCTAATGTTACAGAAGCAGGAAATCAAGCGTACTTAGTTTGCTTATTGAGCAGCCGTGTCTGCATTCGACGACAAATAGCGATGGTGACGACTGAGGGGACGGGTGTAATCTAATGCCCCCTGGTTATCCAAACCCAGAAGTAGCTCTCTGTGGCTGCAGGCGAAACAGCAGAGTGGAAAATTCCTATTGAAAACAGCACCAAAGCTAAGATGATTGATTGACTCTGAGGATAGACGGAGCAGATCAATCCATCATGGTGTACTCCTTCGGCTTCCATGGTCTAAGACCCTATTTATTTCTGTAGCCCTTTGCCGGCGATGAAAGGAGCCCTGAGGGACTGGGGCAAAAGGTGTGTTCTATTGCTTATTTATAAAGATTGATAAACATGCTCAAGCTGACATTCATGCCAACAGGGTCTCAATTTACATTCTCATGCATTCTAATATCCTGTACGGTGCGTTCAGCGTCATATTTAATGCCTGGTAAAGCCCAAAAATAAACAGTGAAGACAATCTGTATTTACAGGCTGTGGACGCATCCGATACGCCAATTATCCAATAAAAATAATTGAATACAAACAGAAGGACCCATGCTTTGAAGCAACAGCTTCAAATACCTACTGTTTACTGGGCATCAGCCCATAAATAATGGCAAACCATCCACACAGTAATGCTGGATAACTAACTGGCCAAGCTGGCAACAGCCCCAAACTCAGAGGAGCCCCATTAATTCCATGTCAATTTGTTTAGGAAACATACTTCGCTGCAAAAATTTGTTGGGAAATTCCCACTATTAAAGTACTATGTCAGCTAAGGTAGGCTCTGAATAATTAGCTAATTTTATTGCCTTTTTTTTTTTTTAAAGGATCCTGTGCATAAAATCTTATTTTAAGAACATGATTTTAATTTATATTGTTCTCACACAACACATATTACAAATAAAGTTATATTTAATTAAGTTCCCATAGTTTAAGACAAATTTAATTATGTTTCAGCACTGAACTACTCTTTGCTTTGAACTTTTGATGTTAAGAGTGCACACACATTATACTAAGGCTGGTACCTTTCAACAAGTCATTACAGTTATCAATGGACAATTAGGCTGCTGTACAGAACAGAAAACATGAAGTCTAACAACAGTATGCCACAAAAAATTCTCTAAAATGTATAAAATGTCAGATCAAAGGAGTAAAAAATGCAAAAACAAAAGTGCTAAGACTCCAACATGATGCCTTTAAACTGCTAGTTTTCAACACATAACAGTAAGAAGATAAACTGATTGCAATTTAGATAAAACACATACAAAATAAGAAATATTTCTCATATCATACCTAATTAGTTTAATTAAAGATAAACCAGCTGACCAATCATTTCAACACTGGGTTACAATAATACACTGTCAATGGTCTATTCAACTAAATGCATGTAAACTATAAGGTAAAAGAAAACTGAATCTACCCATCAAAGCTTCAAGTAGCTTCTATTTAATTATTCAAAATGTGCATGAATATACCAACATACCAGCGTCCTTTGAGCAGCAGTACCACAAAGTAGACATTAAGCGTACACGTGTACAAATGAGAAACGTGCACCAGCGAGCGTGTAAGTGTGTAGGCATGCCGACTACAAGGAAAGCCATTAGTAAGACATTGGCCGGTGGATGTTCATTCATCACGGCTGTCACAGGCCAGTCAGTGTCGGTCAGCGGGGTTACATTAGAAGGCCCGAGTCCACATGATCAATCACTCACTGCAGAATGTTTGTGTCGCGATATTACTGACTTCACTCTCTCTCTTCCTCTCCTTGTCTCTAAACGTGCCCATACTGCTGATGTACCAGGATAAACCACTGCTTTATTGCAGTCCTTAGGGAAACAGTTCAGAGGCAACATTTCTGATCTAATGTACAATATGCATGCGAAACACATGCCGGTATTCACCGTACATTCAAAGGGCATTTACGTTAGCCAGATAAGAATGATCAGTTTTAAAAACAGTGCTTTAATACACCCTCAGGAAAGCAGACGTCTGATTGGAGCTACACGCCTCGCATTTAGGCCGGCAACTCATATCACAAATCTGCAGGAATGAAATATTAAAGATCCGGTCAATACTGTAAGCCGTCTCACTAACGTCATCAAAGTGAATCTAATTGATGCAGACGCCGCAATTCGCACTAATTACACCGCCCTGTTACCAGTGGATGCCAGTATCCAATTATCAATCGCAAGGCCAATGAGCATCTTGTTAGCGCTAATGCTACCTGACACCAGAGAGACAGGGTTAGCGAGCCGGTGTGTCTGTGTGATGTTAACGATATCTAGCTGTTTGCTATTCGAGGCACAGGGTTAGCGCCGCAGATAAAGTGCACTAAGGAGATGATTCTGTAGGTGAGCGGACTTTTGATGGAGAGCGCCAATAGAGCAACACTGAGGATGGGGAGGGGGGGAAGAAAGTGAGGCTGGAGGGAGCCGGATTAAGTAGGGTTACAGGGCAGAACATGAAAAAGGTAGATAGACACAGAGTGAGAAATGTCATGTCCATCAATCAGAATGGACTTTTCTGGAGGGTTGGAGTAATAACTGTGTGTTTTAGTCTCCTTGAGGAGAAGATGCCAGATGAGTCAAGAAATATCAATAGTGAAAGAAAAGGGGGGAATCAACTGGATGTACTTCTACCGCTGCATATTACAGCATGTTAAAACGTACTCTTTGTTCGGACATCAGACAGGTTTTTACTGTTGTGACAGAGTTGAATTTGACACATTGATGGTGAAAGCAGAGATGTTTGAGTTCTGTCAGAAAATAAGAGCCACACAGTGAGGAGGTTGGATCAACAAACACTGGGATTTCTGTTTCTGGTAAAGAAGACCGTGATCATTTCATAATGTTACCCAATTATGATGTCCCTTAACCTTAACGAAGTCGTCATTAAAAACCAAACCAAGGTGTTTTTGTGACTGTACCAGTACAAGTCTTTCAGCTTGAGCCATGATCTTTCTCTCATGTTTGTGCCTCATGAAACTTTCCCCACAGCATTCACATCATAAAAAGGATTTCTGTTATTACTCATGATTTGCTTTTAAAGGCACAGATAAATAAAGTCGTTAATAAATTCGGAGGTCTCTTTGAAAATCAGACCATCTGACAGACAAAGGTGAGCATTAATATGCCATCAACTAAAGAAAACCTTGATCGACTGCTTCCTACCAACTGATTGGTTGCATCTCTAAATGAACTACATGGGCCACAGTTGCTGGAACATCCTACCTGCTGGCCTTCATAACCTTTATGAATTATAAACACCAAAGTCATAGCTTGTATGAGGCTGAATTATTTAAAACCAGTTATTTTAAATGATAAAATAACAGCAAAGATGATGTTTTTGTTTGACCTTCACAGTTTGGTACAGTCGGTGCCAGCTGTTCAAACTTATCTGGCAACACTTGGTATAGCATATAGTTGATGATGATTATGATGCAAACGTGCAATCTGTGATTTCTGGCACTGTATCAAATGAACATCACAAAGCATAAAAATGACATAAGAATTTGATACAGGAGCTTTGGTTAAACTGAGTGCACCAAGTGCAGCTAGAAGGATATTAGTGGTGCACTGCAGGCACATTCCTTGATCGCTGTGGTTCCTGGTTGGTCTATTGTTATTGTAGAATCGAAGAATGCAAACTTGAAGATTGAAATAAATCAATACGAAACTGATTAGATGGCGCTAGTCTTGTAGGGTTTGTCTCTAAGTGTATAGACTGGTGACCTGTCCAGGGTGTCCCCTGCCTTCGCCCTAAGTCAGCTGAGATAGGCTCCAGCCCCCCATGACCCTAGTGAGGATTAAGCGGTGTATAGATAATGGATGGATAGTCTTGTAGGTGTTGGTTCCAACTCAACATTGACAGAGAGACTGGTAACAGTACAGTCCAGCAAATCTACTTTCCATGATTTGAGCTGAGCAGAGTTTTGGTTTTCCAATAAAACTCGAGTACATCTGATGGAAAAGTTGCATTTTTAACATCTAACCAGTTCTCCAAAAATAATCTGTCTTGTATTCATTACATTACAGTGTTGTTGCACTGGTTAATTTGTTTTTTTCTTTTTTTGCTTTGACCAGATTTGTCTATCTCTAATGTCAGCTTGTGTTTGTAGGTATCCCAACAAACCCCCAAACTAAATCTGACTTTGCGGCCCAAACAGTTTGGCGACTGTCCACAGATAAGCGAGCAGAAACCGACTCTTTCCCTATCAGAGGGAACCTTCTTCTAATATACGTTAGATCTTTACTTCCAGATCCTACCCTATCCTTGCTACAAGATGTAAGTCGGGGAAACTAATCCTACTGATTAACAGTGTAAAGACTGTTCCACCAGTTACTTTGCAGAACAAGGGTGCATACATAGGGCTCATTAGACATGTTCAATTGAATCCTCACTTCCAGTCGAGACTGCACAATTTGTTCTCTTTACACTGGACAAATTGCACCTGCAACATACTTCACATCCTCCAATCAACCTTTGACAGGATCTAGTCTCAAGTAAGACTGCAAACATCTCATGCAGTGCACAGAGTGCGCTGAATTCTGATAGCTTTGGTGCTCTAAATCACTAATTTTCTGGTCTTTTTTTCTTCAGACAAGAGTAAGAGGTGTATTTAAAAAAAAAAGAACGTAGAGGAGCAGGTGCCAGCCGTAGAGAAAGAGCTGTTTGGAGAGGTCTGTTTACTGACACGCATTGTTTAAAGCATAAGGCTAAGATAAGCTGACCCTGCTTCAAGGAATATGCATATAAAATGTGAGACATTGATGTAGCACCCCTGTCCAGACAAGCACAGAGGAAGATGAGGAAGAGGGGGGCTCAGAAAACAGCCTAGCTCTCGGTGAAGTGGCAAAAGCCACAGCAGACACCAAGTCCTGGACCGCTGCCTTGTAACATGTTATGAATTCATACTACACGAAGCTGGATGTAAAAGTGTAAAAGTCAAGATTCATGTATATTAAAAATCGCCTTAAACTTAATTAAAATGCAGACAGGAGTCCATCATTCCTCACTGTCATTTTAAATCAGTCTGATCAGTCAAGCCTTGGTTATATCAAATGGTCTTAATCTACAGATCTAATTGTCACAGATTCGTAGTCAAATAACCAAACAACTAAAATGCTTAATATTCTTTCTTTTTTTTCTGTGTGAATTATTTTATTCACTGCTATTGATATAAGCTATATAATGATTGTCAGTGAAAAAGAACATTGCCTACAGTGGTTTAACAATAAAGTCGGTACTGTATCCGAAAAAATTAGTGTAACCCATCCTTATTTTGTTAATGCATCTGTAGGGCTGCCTTGCTGCCATGGTTACCACTACCATGCATATAAATGTACTGCTTAGCATGTGTACATATACACTACACCGCAAGAAAGCTATTTTCCACATAACTGGGTAATGCCCAGAATGGATAAAATTAGCAGCATCCGATTGTGATTGCACCCCCATGTCACCCCCATACAGTCCTCTGCCCCCCCCGGCTCCCCCTCAGTGTCTCCATTTTCACCATTATGGTAATCACACAGTCGAACAGCCCTGCAGAGGGACTCGCATCTAATGGTGCCTTCCAGAGCAACAGCATTTTGTTGGCAGGACAGAGAAAGGGACAGAGAATAGATAGATCAAGGGATATTAGAGCTGGAATCAAAATAAATTTGTTCCATTATGAGCCCTGCAGACAAGGAGATGACGGAGCCAGAGGCTTCAGCTGGAATCCTTTATTTCAGAGGATATCAATGTTTGGTCTCTGCATGTTGCAACAGGCAGCTGCTGAACACTTGTCAGAGGAGATGGTATCAAGATCTCATTGACATTTGTTGTATTTTCATATATTTTGAGCTTTACGGATTGCTGATTTTGTTTTCAGGCAAGTCTTGTAAATAAAAAAAAGCACTACATTCCAGTGTTGGCGGCTCAGCGGTATCTGCAAATGTTTGGCATATTTTCATATTTCAAAATGTAGGCAAGATTATCTGAAACCGTGGTGTTCCTCTTTCACAGGAAGCGGAGCCCTGCTAGGGAACCGGCAACCACACATGCTGAATGTTTACTTCGCAGTTTGGAAGTAGGTTCAAATGTGAGATGACTGGCTTTCACGAGGATTATCAATAAACTGGGAAAGTGTCAAAGACTACGAAGCCCATCAGCACACCTTCACACACACTAATCCAATCCAAACAAATGCAAAATGCACACTGTCCAGACATGATTAGAGAGCCTCCAGATTTCAAGCAGAACACACGTCAATCTAATTGCAGCAATCTAATTTGCCACTCTGGGAGAGCGTGGCGTGTCAGTGCAGCAGGCCTGTCTGATATGACAGCCTCTCAGATGAGATTACACATCGCGCACAGTGTTATCGAACCCCTCGCCTCCTCCCTCTCCAAAAAGCCTGTCTTGCATTGATCAACAGACACAGCAGCACAGTAGGAAGTGAAGGAGGGGAGGGGGGGCATCTGTTGCTCTGTCAACGCACGAAACCTGATTGGAGATGACAGCTAAAGCTAGAGGCTCTGATTAGGCAGTTGATAAAGACACTCAGCAGTGACAATCCAGCCAGTAGTAAGGTCATCCAACTCATATCGAGAAAGTTAACAAGTGGGAAAAAAATATTCTCAGTAATTAAAAGGACCTTATTTTGCAGCTGGGGTCAACGCTGTGAATAAAACATGACTTTTTCAGTCTGAGGTTTCATGTGATTGATATCCGCCTGGCAAGCTTCATCTCCGATATTATTCTGGGTATAAAATGAGGCAGCGCTTGCCGTCCTGTACACCAGACTTTATCTCATCTGAATGGAGCTTTCCAGCACCACTAAGTTGTGCACTGAAAAACCTGTTTGGAAGAGGTATCATAACTTGTTGACAAAGAAGCGCCCGTCAACTGGAGAAATTAAACCAGCCATTTTAAAAGAGCAGCTGCTGTGCTTCATTTGTGCATCACGGCAGCTATTCAAAGGTAGCGGAAGAACCTGGAACTGGGACGCTGTGTGTGCTTTGAGTGTCTGCATACATCTGTAGTTGATGTTTGAATGTCTGAGCTATTTTGAATATCTAGTTCACATCTTTTTTTATGACTGGTCTGACGGAAAGGGCAACTATCTCATTTCTATCAGGCAGCAGGGCTGAACAATCAATCAATTTCAAATTAAAATTGCAGTTTGGAACAATTCAATTAGCAATTTGCAAAGATTGCAATTTAGGATACATATTATGCAGCGAGGCTGACCCAAGGACCCAGGCTTTGACATTAAAAAAATTATATCGCAAATCAAATTGCAATATCCCTCAGAAAAATCGCAATTAGATTTTTTTTTTTTTTTCGCAGATCATTCAGCCCTAACAGGCAATAAAGATAAAGCGATTTGTGGTTATATGAAATTGCTTAAAGATTATTTTTAAAAAGATTTTAATACAGGAAAAGACATAAGCAAGTCCATATTTCTGATCAATCTGTAGAAAGGCCGTTTAGACGCCGTTTGTCTGCACATGGAAGCTACTGTTGCTTGCTCACCACCAAATTTCACAGTCAATTATAAAGGAAATGCAAACTTTCCAACAATATTTCTGGGAGCAATGTGACTTGAAACACTTGTCTACATTATTCAGTATCAATTTCTCTTTCACTGCTTCTCCCATTCTTCTGTTTATTTCTGTCACCCTCTTCTGTTTCCAGGTTGCCAGAGGCTGTTATCACCATTCAGTTCCCCCCCCCCACCGCCGCCGCCGCCACCTATGAAGTGAGACTCAGTCTGGAAGTTCTTACAACCCTCGCGGCAGGCTACACCAAAAGAGTAAGGGATAATTTCATGCAATTTTACTTATTCATTCTGCCGCTATCCTTCTCCTGCCGTCCACTCACAGCGCCGAGACAAGAGTCCGTACGCCTAACCTGAGCCCCACCTGGAAAAGATTTGCTCTGAATACCTGGCAGGGAGACTGAGGGAAACTATTTTCTGCAAACACAGATAGTGCAGGATGATGCAGATAAACAGTGAGGGTGAAAGTATATGTGCACCTGAGCATGAGCTTCAGAGCCACAGGCTGCAGAGGTTGACCTGCGCTGATTCCCCCAGAGCTGGTTCTCACGCTTCAAGGTAGACTACACCTGTGTGACCACAACAACTCGGAGAAAAGACAAAACGTAAACGCGACTTTGTTTCTTTAAAACCCAACAACTGAAGAGGTGCCGGTGAATGACAAACGAGCGTATAGAGACAAAAACAAAATGTTCCCATGTACCTGACAGACGGAGGTGTGAGGGGAATTTAAACGAAGGACTGTCATTGAGAACGCCGAACGTCTGATGCTCCACGACGGACGGTTTAAGACGAAGGATGAAAAGACAGGTGGACTTAGAGGAGGAGAACTTATTGTGCGACTTAGTGAAATATTCAGGATTAGAGTGGAGACGGGCTGCGACGAGGCAAAGCTAAAAAAAGGACCGTATATTAATAGTCCCTAAAATAAGTAAATGAAGCTAAATCTGTTCCCTAATGCTGCCACGAGCTTAAGAGCTTGTCAGGCAAGGCTTGTGATTAAAACTGCCAAACACTGATTACTACACACCAAGCGGCATGTCTCAAGTTGCGGAGACGTCATTGCCGTCGTGACTCCGGATCTACGTCATCGCAGACCGATCGGTGATCGCAGATTACATAAATACAGAGTTTAAGGATCGTGACGCCACCAAATGCCAAGAAGGAACAACATAAAGGGTTTGGGGCTTCATCTGGATGCAGAACATTTGACCCTCGCCCTTGTCTCCATCAGCCTGTGATTGAATCATTACAGTAGCATAGAGTACAATCCCTTATAATCCTCCTACTTCGTCATACATTTTGCAACCAGTTTTTCATCATCTTGACTATAATCCCTGCACAGAGGCTTGATGATGTGCTCATGCCCACTGAGGGGGACTTGTTCTAATCCAAGAAGGGAAGAGTTTGAAATTCGGTGGTGATGATAATGAAAGATGGTTTGGCTTTCATCTAGTCATCCTGCCTTCTGCTTTGTATTGTATAGCAGGAGCTCTGTCCATCAGGTGAAGCAGCAAATCAATACCTCCAGCATATATAAACTTTCTATATATCAGATGACGTGATCAGCATGGCAAAGCCCCGCAGTAGATTACCAGAAACGATACAGTTAAAGGTCACGCACTCTCGCTTCATTATCTAAGATCTCTGTAAGTCAGTCTTCTCTCTTTTTTATTTCTTCAGGCTTTGCATTCTAAATGAGCTATCCATCCTCGTGAAAACCCCTCATGATCTCAACACAGCCATGCTTTCATAACCCTGTCACTAGCTCTTGGTGTGAGTGAAGCACTGAGCCCACTTTGGATGTGCTGTGATCTCCAGGCAGTTGCCGTTCTTCCAGTGCCAGCAGATGCAGAGCTAGCCAGGACCGTCATTATATGCAGCGGGACGAAACCTGCTCTGACAGCAGGTTCTCCCCCAGAGTGCATTATCAGAGGCTTGCTGTCAAGTTTCTCATCTGCCTGCACCTTAAATGTTCCAGCATGCACCCGCAGCAGGGTTGAAATATTTTCTCCACTCTCCTGAGCTCTTTCCCTGCGTTCATGGAGTGAGCAGCCCTTATGTGAGCTACCATCTGAGCTTCATGTGCAAATCATTATTTACAACATTAACTAGTGTTCCATGATATGTTTCCAGCTGGGCTGTTATTGCTCAACCTTAGGAGAGGAGCATTAACTCCTTGAGCTCCAGCTTATTATTGGAAATTTCAACCTGAAAAAAACCCCCTGAATGTATTTAGTCGCAGCTGCTCGATGGAGGGAACTGTGAAATACAATAAGTCTCATTTTTCTTACCACCAGGTAAGACTGTGATTTGAAATTGGCCTTTTTAGTTCCATGTAATCAAAATTATAAACTAGAGAGTAAATTACAAGCTCATTAAAAGGGAAACAGTAACACTGATGTTATTGAACCTGTTTTTTTAACCGCTGCAACTTCACAGAATTTGAAGCAACAAAGGCGAATGGCAGCAAATGCGACATCCATTTTCGTCAGACTAGTACTAGACGTCATGTTCAGTGAATGCACCACGCTTACCAACTTTTAAAAAATGGCACCAATTGATTGTTTTTTAACAACAGATAAAGTCTGGTCTGGAGGCTTCCAGGGTGGAAGAGGTTAAAAATGAATTTTTAAAGTCAGCTCTAAAGTCAGACAGAAATAAACAATATATTTTTTGCAGCATGCTTCAGACTGTTCATAGTTTGTGACTCAGCAGATCTTGAAATAGCGTGCAACAGCTTGTTATAATTAGCAAGCTAAACCGACTAGCTTCCACGTTCCATTTGATGCTATAAGGGATAGACTCATAGATATATATAATAAAGGCTAGATGTCTTAAGGCGGCGTTTGCAACGGGATCACCAGCGGCCATCTTGAATCGGGGAAAGCTCTCTGGTGGAACCTGTGGTACGTGAAGGACCTGAAGAGATCTGCACAAATACTCTTATCTCGCTGAAATCTTGACGGATTTACAAACGGTTTGGCTTCTTACAAACGTTATTAACGTGGCTACATTTCAAATTACAAAAATACTAATTGTTGCTGGCCGTGAGAGTGTAACATAATTATCCATAAGTGCAGTGTTATAACTACACCTCTGATGTTTATAACAAACCAAACTGTTTGAAAATTGGTTGAAAATTGAGCAAGTTATGGTTACTTAAAAAGTACATGCACCACTACAACACAATGTTATGGGTGAGCGAGCTGACTGTGGCAAGATGGCCGCCAGTGTGGCCGTGCGATTCCATTGGCCGACAGCGCGGACGAGACATCTAGCCTTTATTATATATATATCTATGGATAGACTAATTACATCTTGTGAAAATAGGAAAAAATGATGTGTAACAACTTTCATAGTCTGAACACCAGATTAGATTAGATTAGATTAGATTAAACTTTATTGATCCCTTTGGTGGGGTACCTCAGGGAAACTGTTGACACCATGATACATCAGTGCAACATGGAAGTAAACGACATGTTTCCTACTAGTTGGCGCTTGGTTGTCAGTCAGCTGATTCCCTGGGAACCACCCACTCAGAGGTCTGAAGCGTAGAAGCTGTTCTACACTTCACAAATGTAGCAGCAGCTGTAGTATCACTAAACGTCACATTACTAACACTGGAAGTGAGAATTCAGGTTTCAACTCGAATTTAAATACTCAATCTGTGGAGAGTGAGATCCACTGAAATGAGATGTTGTACATGGATATATGGGAAACCGCAGATGAACGTTTTGCTTGTGAACACTCATAGTAAACTGCATCCCTTCAGTATCTGACAACTCTACAGCACAGTGTATTTTCAAGAGCAAACCTGTTTGCTCTGCTCAGTAAACAGGATAATGTACACATTGATTCTCTATGCGCCGGAGCCTGACTGATGAATTGGTAGACTGATATTATTGGCTGATGTTGTTGCAGATGCATCATTTTAGGTCTGCAGGTATGTTGAAAGACATGCAAACAGAAACGTGCATGCACATGATAAAAGAATGACAATTACAACAACATCTTAAGACATCTGTATTGCAATTGATGATGTGTGGCTTTGTAGAATGAATTCAATAATATTGGTTGGCAAATTGTTTTCAAATCTTTATTGCTCTCCGGTAACGATGCCTAAAAATCTGTGTGCTATAATGTGAATATCCTTTTAATGGCACCATAGAACGTGTGAATCATTCCCAAACCTCCCTGCTGCTGCTGCTGCTGCTGCTGCTGGACACTACAAGGATGATATTAAAAAAAAATGGTTGAGGTTGTACAATTATTATGATATGTGATGTGTCCAGCCAGCAGTTTCAGTTTGAGGCCCTATTGGTCCCAGAACAAATAGGCCATATTGAATGGAGGGTTGGGATGTGCTCTCAGGAGGCGTGAGGGACCACATCCTGACTTGTCACCTGGCGCCGGTCGCTATGGAGACAGATGATTTCCACCACATCAAGATGGAGCCCATGGGATATAGAAATGGATGGGGGCAGAGATGGAAAGTGGGTGGATGGTAACAACCCGTCACTCCGCGTGCGACTCTAATGTGACAGGTGGTGATAAGCGCCATTTACGTAGCCCTCCGTTTAACCCCAATGACAAGGGAGGCTGCCACTCCCTCTACTACTACTCTAACCTTCACACTGCCCCTTTTTCGAGACCAGGCACAAGGCCCACGGGGGGGGAGGTAATTGCGAAGGAGGGAGAAACCTGTCTGCTCTGCCTAATATGTGGGCGGAGGAGAGAGCACGCAATTGTTAGTGGAAGTGGTTGCCAGCTGAATGCTTTTAATGGAAACTGTTCCTTGGACGACAAAGACAGGAGGAGTTTACAAATGAAGGAGGTGCGCTCGGTCGAGTCTCAGCCTGTAAGTGTTTGCATGCGTCCATGTGCCTGAATCCCTTAAGGGTGCCTTCTAAACAGCAACCGACTTTGCAAATGTGCTGTCTCGGCACATGCGTTCAGAAGCTCCGTCACCGCTTTGTTTGCCGTAGATTATATTAATAACGATGTACGACAGTGGAAATTGGTGAAAATCCATCATCGCCTTGAGAGGATCCAAGGACTCCGAGGATCCCCAATTGCTCCATAAAAAATTTATTTCACTTTTCAATTGCACCTCCAGCCAGAGAAGACTAAATAATAAATACCCAGGGCTTCATCATTTGGGCCATCGATCCACGCTAAATCAAGTTTTCAAACCATGTCCTTCCTCCCTCCTCTGTTCTCTATCATGTAAGAGCACCTGGCAGCGCTTTACACCAGCTGAGGACCTCTCGGGACTTTCTAATAAACGCCACTGGTTTTAAATGGTCCGCTGTCATGCCATGGGAGGGGTAAAGGTGAAGGGTTCAGCCCGTGTCACTAGAAGCAGCTCATTTCGTATGCCAGGACAAATCTCTGCACAATCCAGTGACCTTACGCTCTTTAATTGCACCTCTTGGGATGATGAGGGACAAGGGACAAAAAAATGAGGGCAAAGCAGGGTGATGGGACTAAAATTGACCAAAAAAAAAAGAGAGAAAGGATTAAATAAACATAAGACGAAGGCAGAAAACTATTTCGCCATGTGCAAAAAAAGAGGTCTTTACGCTCTCATTTGTTGTAGACGGGCAGAGAGCTGGATTGCAATTGTGAATAGCAGCATGTGGCCAATCCCCTTAACAACCGTAGGACATCTATTGTTGATGAAAAATCTCTGGAGTGAGGGAGGGGCAGCTGTGACACCTTAATGTAATGTTCTCTCTTTTTCAGCACAATCACAAGGCCTTGTCCCCGGCATCTGTCGGACGACGGTTTTGGCTCGGGCATTTAATGTGCCGTGCGCTTCGGTTACTGACCCACATATGCAGGCACGGGGGTAATGACGTCGCTCACAAGGGGATGAACATCTCTTTAATCCTCCACTTAGGCTGCGGGATTGGTTGGCTTCTCACTTCCAAGCAAACGGAGAAAGTGATAGTAGTGCACGAGAACTCTAATAAGACTGGTAAATCAGGGAGGAAGAGGGGAATCCGACGGTGACGGCGGAGTGGTATGTGGGATGCCTGTTGGATTTTACAGAGATAACACTGACTTCTAATTGTTTTTTTTTGTTTGTTTGTTTTGCTATAAAACACACAAGCAAATTAAACTGCTGACTCGACATAACTGAAATGAGACAGTTGAGTACAAGGCACCACTACAACTTTAGTTAACAGTTTTTTATCTGAAAGTTAGTTTTTTTTTGGCACAAATAAGATATAGATGTAAATTAGTAAGCTTTTTAAAGTCCTAGTAGTTTAATATTATGCTGTGTGCAACAAAAATACAATTTTTTCTAGCATCAAGTGAAAGGAAAAAATTTAAAAGCACGAAAACCGATGTGACAGAAATTCATCCAGATTCTAAAATCAGCTGGAGGCGACCAAATCGGAGCTAAAAATCAGGATGAATTCATAAACATTCCCTGTTTGGATTAAAATTGGACCTTTTTTGAATGGAGTTTGGTTTGATAAAGGTTCATTCTTAAACTGTAACTAATCAACTGTTTATTATTTTCTGGATGAATCGATCAGCTGTTTGGTTTCTATATTATCAGAAAATAGTGAAAAATGTAACAGCAATCCTGTTCCTTTAGGGAAATGTATCGCTAGGGTTAAAAAAAATGAACAATAACGGCTCTGTTTCTGAGGTAAAATATCTCTAAAATGACTATTGTTGTGATTTTTGTAATAAACAGGGAACTTGGTTAACATTTCATCTCATTTCTGCTAAAGTGCACTGAAAAAAAACCAAAGAAAGGATCTGAGCTTTAGGTCTGTCATTGTTCAGAAGTTAAGAGAGTTTTTGTGCCACTCATTGTGAAGGCCTGAATTCTCAATGGGTTAGCACAGGAGCCCAATTAATCTCCCTCCACATCTGAGTTGCAGCCAAAAGGGAATTTAAAGTAAGTCTATGGTTTCAAGGACACTAGATTGACATAGAGTTGACTTAAGAGACCCATTGTCGAGCTTTTTTCCCCTGACTGGTGAAACAAAGGCAAAGGAAGAGAAATGCACCCGGGAGACTGTCCAGAAGCCACAGATACACTCCACTGTCGACTTCTCCTGAATCGGCTTTCTTCTCACATCAGAGAAAACAGCCTCGGTTATACTGATAAAAGTTTAATATCGTAAACAAGCTGTCCACTCTGATTTGTTTCCGGCTGTGAATATATTTACTGTAGAATAAACACACACAAAAGTTCCTCCCAGAATGCTAAAAGCTAAGTAGTCACTTAAATTAAAAGCATTAAAAAAGCTGAACAGGCATGTAATTATCTCAATAATGAAATAATTATTCAGCACACAGAGATCGGATCAACCAATCAAAAAAAAAAAAAGAATTTTTGCTCCACTTCTCTTCGTTTGTTGAGCCTGGAGTCATCTTTGCAGGATCAGGATCTGCATCTTCTTTGGGCAAATTAGCACTTCAACATACATTGTTTTCAACTTCATCATTTTAATTCAAGGCTAAGGGCTCCATGTGGTCTTGTTCTGAGATAAGCGGAAATATGGAACCTGATTCTTTTAGTTAATGCCCTCCACCATAAAAGTAGGGCACGAGAGCTCTGGGAGCCAAACATTGAAAATAATTCACTGCACCGAGGGCTTTGGCGTGCAAGTCTTGCAGTTAACAAGTGTCCCAAAATGACTTTGCGTTACTTTCCCACACGCTTTTAAATCGGTTCACATCTACACACGGGACTTAAGTCTATCCCAATAGCTGGAAGGCTCTGAAAATCTCACATCATCACATCTTCTGCTGCTCCGAGCTATTTGACTTCTCCTCTAAAGAGACCCTCTCGTCACCCTCTCACACCTCCCTGCTCACCATCTATCTCCATATGAACTGATCCGTGACGGCAAAAGCCCAGAAAAACTTTTTTTTTTGGCTGAGGCAGACAAGAGAGAAGACGAATTAAATAAAGTGTGTAGATGACAGATTGAAACAGTGGAAAATAGAGTGCTGTCATCAACCTCCGGATTTGTACTCATTATCTTTCCCCAGACACCTCAACTTTAATTCTCCAATCTGCTTGAATTAGACGGCTAGCAACAAGCTGCCGAACACAGCCGAGCATTTAGCTGAAGAGACGGATCTGTCTGTGGGTAGTTAGTGGATACCAGAGCTAAAAAGAAAGCGAATATTGGCCACGTGACCAAAAACAGAACTCTAAATAAATTCTACATAATGTTCTGTAACTACTTAATGTGTAAATAAACTAGTTTGCCAAAAAAACTTAAAAGGTGATGATATGTTAATGTTCATATCTTGTATTCTGCCTCATGTGGACCTCCTGCGGTGGATATTTATCCCAAAAACTCTGCTGCTTTCGGGCCCATATATTTACCATGATTTGACAAAACCATTTCAGTTTTAAGCACCTCCTGCTTTGAGATTTATTATTGCTGAAAGTCAATAGCAGCATTGAGGAAAAAAATCCTGCACATCGTCCAACTGATCATTCTTCAGCGATTCATATCAGTCATACTGGCCATCACAGCGGCGCCACAACTTGTAGCCAACCACTAAAAAGTTTTTAGCACGCGTAGATATAAAAAAAGAAATGCTGAACTACACAACTCCATCTCAGCTGTTTTCACCTTCAAGCTCAATCATGAATACATCAATTGAATGTATTAATGGAAAACAAAACCCTGCTTGAACCCAGCAACTCAACTTAACTCCCTATTGCCTCTGTAAACAATAAAAAACCACCAGCTTTGTGTGTTCTTCAATAGAATTTTTACTTTTTCTTTATAGAGGTCAGCATGTCATTAAAAAATATAAAGCCGAGCTGCAATTAGCTATAAAATTTCCCTCCAAATTACTCCCCAAATTAACTGCATTCAGCCTATTTCACTTTATGCACTGGTATGTTTATGCACTGAGGATATTGAGGATGGGATAGCGGCTGTTATTCCTCCATAGCACTGAGCGAAGGTCACATTTGAACAAAACTAATGATGACTTCTGAGGCTGGAGAAAAAGAAAATGTTGTCATCAGTCACACTATATTACAATCTGACCTTGATCTCATCCTCCCATAATGCTGCAGGAGATTTAATATTAACCTGACATGAAGCAATCGAGTCAAATCAAAGGGGAGAGGAATCACAGTGGAGCTGCTGGATAATATTTAATATTTAACCAATAAGCAAAGCAATAATTTATCTATGAGATGCTTTTCTAGTGCAATATTTTAACACTAAGTATTAACAATATTCTAATATAATGCTTATTAATCAAAAAAAAGGAAGTTTTCTCTCTTGAGGAAAAAAACTAATGTGCATATTTTAACTTTTTCATGAATTTCTACACTTTCGTTGTACCAGAACTCCCACACAATCTCACAACGAGGAAAAATCGCTGAAATTACCCTAAATAGCTTTCTAATTGCCCTAAGCAAAAGAAACTTTTAATAAGCTCTAAAGACATAATGCGTTTTAAATGACAAAAAGTGAAATGAGAGAAAATGTATATCAGAACCAACTTTGGTTTAGAGAAAGGAATTAAGCGAGACGCTTTCAGCCTTGAGGGTCACGACAAAAGGGAAAGAAGGGAGGGATTATGGTAAAAATAGAAACGGAATTACTCAGAGGAAGATTATCGTAAAAGTGAAAGTGCGAAAGGGAAGCGGGTTAAGGAGTGAAACGTCTCCGTCGCTCTCTCGGGTGATTTGGGTTTGTGCTTTTTTTGGAGTGTCGAGGAACAGGGATGTTCTGGTGACTTTCGGCATATTGACAAGCTTGTGACGACAACGCTAACCGTACTGTAGAGCCAATCTTCCAGTATCTCTGTTTACTCTGGGGATTAAATTACAGAACACAGCATCCAATTTCATACCTGGCTTCCCGCACCACCCCTCACAATGTGACATTTACTTGCGAGCATGATGCCCTTTCTCTCTTCCTCTCCCTTTGACTCCCTCTCTCGCTGCTCATGGATAATACACTGCACACCAGACAAGGATGGTTGAGAGCAAGGAAAATGATGCCAGCTTTCAAACAGGCGGAAACGATATTTTCTTAACCATATTCAGTTGAAGGAAGCCGTTGCCCTTCCCCAACACTCTGGAGACTGAACCGCTTCTCGGTTGTGCCGTCAGAGATAAATGGCTTATTCCGTCCCAGCTTTTATTGTTCGCGTATCGGTTGGATCTGCGGTAAGGTACGCTGCTTAGCGGATAGCTGCGCCGCGCAGATAAAGACGGCAATTAGCTGCCGAAAGTTGAGGATCGCACCGTCCATTATGGGAAAAAACCTTTCGTCCAAACAGGGAAATTATTTGAGAAGCGGGGTTTTAAAAGAGCCGCACAAAAGACGTCTGCTGTGGGAAAAAAAACTAAACGTCACGTTCTATTACAAACCGATTCGTAACACAATA
Source organism: Stegastes partitus (assembly GCF_000690725.1). Classification (NCBI taxonomy): domain Eukaryota; kingdom Metazoa; phylum Chordata; class Actinopteri; family Pomacentridae; genus Stegastes; species Stegastes partitus. Next base: position 544,456 of record NW_007577932.1, read on the forward strand.
CATGCACAAAACAGATATGGAAGTTCAGTCTGAGGCCAAGCAGCATCCAGAGGAAACCAAGTCTTTATTTTCTGAGTGTTAAACAGCTTTGACGCACCATCAGGCCACGTCGCAGTTATACCAAGCTGTATTTTTCACATTTGTCTGTAGTGAAGACTTTGAAGTGTCTAAGTTCATTGAGAGATATAAAAATCTGAGTCAAATTCCTCGCACAAGTTCATACGCTTAGTTAAGCTAATTTCTACAGAGCACAAAGTTGTAGCCGTGACAGCAGACAAGGCTTCAAATATGGCCACAAGTTACAAATCACAATCATTCTGAGATTAGTGTCACCAATTCAATCTCTGACCACATTTGAAATATGCTCGCAATCTCTCCTTCTGTTCCCGAGTTCTGGTGTTTAATAAGAACGTTATGATGAGGCATTGAAGCTGACCTTTGACCTGTAGAATAGAAATGATCATCGCCTCATCATTTATTATTAGACACGTGTGAGGTTTTTGTCATAATTAGGGGATGACTTCTAGAGTTATGGCCAGAAATGTGTTTTGTGAGGTCGCGGTGATCTTTGACCATCAAAATCTAATCAGCTCGTCCTGGACTCGTAATGAACGTTTCTGGCAGATGAGATGAAATAACCTCGAGGTGTTCCGGAGATATTACAAGAATTGGATGGACGGACAGACAGACAATCCAGACGGTTGACAGGAGGAGGGATTCAGTTTTCTGATAAAATCACACACACAGGTTCTTTTGCATTTTCTTTACAACTTAAAGCTTCTGCAGTTGAAGCTATTTTGTACCAAAATCAGAACAAATCAAGTGACTTAATCAAATCGAAGGGCGACGTCTCGATATTTTAAAGAAAGCAATTGGGAGCCACACCAAAATAAAACAAAATCTCCCTTTGTCAGTGTTCCACCTCTCAGTTTTTGCATGATCTTGCAGACAAATAACACTTAAAACATGCCTCCGCCTCAGCTCTCACCTTGGCAGAGCAATACAAGGTTAAGTGTACGAGTGTAGGACTAAACTCTAATCTTCTTTATGGTTAACGTGGCATCCACGACTCAATTTACTGCGCATTATAGACACACAGCAAGTTTTCATCATAAATTGGTTTGTCAAACTTCAATTACAGAGAGTCTCCGGTGACTGTCAAACAATGTGTGCTGAGAAGTCTGCTAATATTAAATAAAAAAAAATAAAAAATCAAATCCGGTTTATTGTCATTTTGCTGTACATGCACAGTAGTACAGGCAAGATGAGAGAGCGTTTCTTCAGGATCATTTAATTAGCAAGTTTTGTGGAATGCACATCTGGGATAGAGACACTAAACGTTCACTCTCACTGTCTCCTGAAGGGGGCGCTGCGTCCAGCGCCATCACGTTGAACCTCTTCAGGTCCTGGTAGGTCTTCAGGGACACAAAGACACACACGATGGTGTGACGATGGTGAAGCTGCCCAGAGCTAGCTGTCTGTCTGTCTGCATCCCCTCTAGCTGTATGTCCGTCTGGGATGTTGTCATGGAGCCATGTTTCTGTTAGGGTTAGGGTCTGCGGGTTTCTCTCAGCAAATGTAGCTCGTCCAGCTTGTTGTGGAGGGAGCGGACATTGGGGAGTAGGAGTGATGGTTCTGCTGGTCTGGAGGGATTAGTCTTTAGCCTAGCATGGATCCAGGCTCTCTTCCTCCGCCGTTGTTTACGTTTGTACCTTCCTTCTCTCTCGGGTAACTGCTGGCGTGGTCTCCAATAGGACTCCATGTTGGCGCAGCATGTCCAAATCACAACTGATCACTGCAATTCCAGCACTGTTCACTGTCCTGACGCCCAGCAAAGTCCGCAAATTTTGCAGAACGAACGTCTGGGATAGGCAAGACACTCAAAACATAAAAGTTTTGTTTCCTAAAATATGAATTCAAAAAGCTGAACCAATTCTTATCACATCATTTCAAGCCAAAGGTATCGAATATTCGTAGGTTCTGAAGTTAAAAAGAAAAAAGAATTATGTCGAATTACCTTAAAATCAACCAAATGATGCTTTACAGTCCGTCAATCACAGTGACAATCAATGAAGCATCTTGCTGCAGACTGTACCTGCTTCCTCTTTACATCCCACGTACGTATGGGTGCTGCTTCTCCTAACGTGTTGAAGCTCCGTACACAATCAGCTCAGCACAGATGGTGAGCGGCCACAGAAACTCAGTTATTATCTGTTCAGGGTTTAAGCAGGATTTATAGCTGCAGTGAAATAAAAAGTTAGTTCTATCTAACTATACATCAGGGTGATGATTCCTACAGAGATAGCACACGGACTCGGCCTGGACTGCCACCAGCTTGGGCTGCTTTTTGTTTTCTCCTGTCGGTGATGCTTTTGGAGATTGTGAGAAGTTAATGGAACACAAAACAAGCCGAAAATCTCAGTAATTTACTCACAAATCTCACGAAACCGTTACCTCACTGCCAACCGTCTATACAACAACAGTCTCCTTTTCGGTAATGAGACGAGATAAATCATTCCGGCTGCGTGTCTCTACATCGCAAAGTAAATGAAAGAATGTAAACACAATTACACGAGGAATTTAATTAAGGTGGAGTTACGGTGTGACAGTGTATCCATCATCCAGCGGTCGTCGTTGTGATATCAACGGTTCAAATCTGACACTGTTTTATGAGTTCAAACCTTCAGCAGGGCTAGCTACGCTGGTAACCTCGTGTGTCAGGTATAAATCCAGCTTTATTGGCTCACACACAAGCTGTTTGCGCTCATCCTGTAAGCACTACACAACGGCTGTTTGCTAATATGCTACCAAGAACAATTTAATAAGCTCATATCAAGGTTCGCTGCTTTGAGTTTGCTTTGTTCTGCCCCCCAGCAGCCAAATACTGCTTAATGCAGGTTTAACGCAAACAAATCACCGCCAGCGACTCCATCATCGTCTCCATCATCCCTCAAGTTTTAATATTGACAACAGTACAGTCCATTAGCTTTCAGTGTCCTTGACTGTTGTTCCTCCCTAATGACGCCTTACATCACAAGTAGAGTTAGACGAAGGCTTGATAACTCATCCTGAAACGCGACCCGAGGTAAATCTAACAGATCCCTTCTTCTTTCCAGCTTATAAAAACACCCTTCAACAAAAGATTCCTGCAGCCAAAAGTATCAGCGCAATTCAACGGGAACACGTCAATCAACTAACCGTATTACATTAAATAACAGCAAGTGGGAAAATCAATTTAGCTTTATTGTAGTTTGGGCAGTTATTTAATTTGTTATCAAATTGTTATTTTCTTCTCTGTCCTTCATTGACTGATGCTGGCATTTCATTGTTTGTTAGTGAAAGCAGTAGATAATTGAATGTCAATAAAAAATGTACCAACGTAGGAATGAAGATATTCTGTTGATTCCTACTGAATGGATTTGACAACACAGGCAAACGTGGCAAAGTGTTTTCCAACGCCATTATTCAAAACATTAAGTCTGTTTTGTGTACGTACAATAGCGTCTGGAGCTACTAATGATGTTTGAGATGTGTTTTTCCTCTCTGCGGTCGTTCCTACTGCGTGCAGCATCGCCAACTTTGCCATTGCTCATCTTTTTCCTTTAACTCAAACTCATCAACATTCGAAACGTCACAGACTTGTGCAAAGCTTTTATCAGCCGATCCTTTGTGTATCTAGCTAGACTATTAGATATGGAGAAAACAAATGAAGAGTTCATTTGCAAAAACAGATAACTCCGTCTTCACAAGCCTTCAGAAAAGCCACTTTTCCATCGTCTACCTGAGACAATATCAAACTTAGTCATCTCTATTTTTGTCATTTCTACTGAGTCAAATCCACTCGACTTCAGTTTGATTGATATGATCTCAAGCAAACAACAACAAAAACAAGTTTTCTGAAAATCTACAAAAATGGAGTTATCGGTTTTTGCAAATGAACTTTTCAAATGGATTCACCTGTTTTGTTATTTGGCTTTAACTACCAAAAACACTCTTACTCTGTTGGATGGAGCAGCATCTCCCTGGCTTACAAACTTCAGGCAAAGTCAGTTTTTGAATTTTTTTTGGTAGTTTTCATCAGAAAGTAATCCTGTGTTGGTTGCTTTGAACTCTAACCTATCACATGAATTAAGGCTTCAAAAGTAAACAGTACAAACAGTATTTTCAATGGACCTCGCACCTTCATACCAATGAATGAAGGACAGTGTGTGGGTGGATGTGTGTGTGGGTGGATGTGTCCCTTGCTTTTCTCATTGATCTTCTGATCTGATTGACTTCACACTCGGACACAAGGAGGTGCCGTGTCAAGTGCAAAGTGGTCAAGCACTCCTTGGGAAACATAGAAAGAGAATCGTTTCAAAAATAGTTGGGCACCTCACTGGGCCTGTGGCAACAGACTGATTACAACAACAGTATGTCACAGAGGTGGCTGTGCTCAGTCAGACTGTGGGTTTAGAGCAGGGGTGTCCAATCCTGGTCCTCGAGGGCCACAGTCCTGCATGTTTTAGATGTTTCCTTCTTCCAACACACCTGATTCGAATGATCAGGATCGTTTTAGGCTTCTGCAGAGCTTGATGATGAGCTGATCATTTGAATCAGGTGTGGTGGAAGAGGGAAACATCTAAAACATGCAGGACTGTGGCCCTCGAGGACCAGGATCAGACACCCCTGCTTCAGAGTAATGTTACATTCAGTGGCAACTGCAAACTTCTGCATTTTACGTCACTCAACACCCAACATCGCAGCATCATAGTCAATTGTAAGCATGGCTTCTCTATTTTTTTAAATTTTTTTCTGGGTGTGGTTTGTGCCTTTATTCAGAGCAGCAGAGATAGACAGGAAAGGGCGGAGAAGAGTGGGGCAAAGGGTCGTGAGTGGGAGTCGAACTCACGACCTCTGCGTCGGGGAACTATAGGCCCTGTTTATGGGACACCGTCTTGTCCAGTTGAGCTACTGGAGCGCCCAGTTTCTCTCTGTTTAATGGGTTCAGTGTCTAAATGTCTAAACAAAAGCCTCTTCTGTTAAGTGAACTACACGTCTGTTGATGAGTACAGAAGTCGATAATGATGTAATTTAAAGGCCTACCTTCCCATTATTAAGGTACACTGAATGCAGCACAAGCAGCAGCTAAAAAAAACCTGCACATTGTGTATCTAAACTGTGGGAGCTTAAGACAGAGACCACAAAAACCAGTGCTGTGTAAGCATTGTACAAGCACTTGAAGCATCCCAGAGTGCTTTGTGAAGACTGCAGTGATGGACCATCCTGTTTACTTTGTCCCTCCACCCAAGCATGACGTAGCCAATTAGGTTTATCAGCATGGTAAACATGTTCTGCTCGTGTTAGTCACTTCCTATTACTACACTATTCTCTAAATTGTAGTTAATCGCCCCCATGTGCCTGGTAATTTCTTCATCGTTTCGGCTGGAGCCTACCACAACGTTGCATCACGCGCCATCTTACGTTCTTCTGCCACTGAGTTGCAACCCCGCAGGCCAAGCAATTAGCTCGTGCGAAAAAGGCCCGTTTTGAACGAGCGCTGCACTAGTGTCTTTAATAATCCTGAATCCCTGCAGAGTCAAAGGAGGGAGACCTCAGGTATGGAAGACAGTACCCGTCGAAGTCTTATTAAGAGCTGATCCGTCTTTTATTAAGGGCTTTATTGTGAGATTTCCCTCTGGCACAGCAGTGCAAACTGACTGATATGCTCCACTGCAGAGGACCTGAAGACCCCTTGCGGATCTGGCTCCAATTAGAGGATGTTGGAGACTGTGACACCTCTGGCAGATTGTGAGGTTCCTTACGCTGAGTGAAAGCTGAGGAAGATGTGGAGTCAGAAGTTCACCGATGTGCAAACAGGTGTGACATGTTGTCGCTCATGTGACAACTCGATTTCTTCTTTCATATTATATGTGAGATATATGTGTGTGTGTGTGTGTAAAAAATAACGACAAGATAAAGAAAAAATCAATCCATTTGTTTTTGCGCTTGCAGTTTGCTACTGACAGTTATTTTGACTATTCAACATTCTGACCCAACAAAAACTGACTCAATGAAACCTTTGATTTGCAACATTAGAAAATGGTGAAAATGGTACAAGCTACGAATTTGAATTTGAGTTATTTTTATGCTTGTAAATGCCTCAGATAATTATGAAATATCAAAACATTTGCATGCACTAAGCCTACAAAGCCAAAAGCGGCAAAACAAGCTTATCTTTAAAGCTCAGCACAAAGGGCACGACACAAACAATTAATAATTTAGAGAAAATATAAATTAAATTAGCTGCACGTAGGAAACAATACGAGTCGAACCCCCTTGGTGTCTACCCAACTGTAGCCCTGTTGCTGTTCTCTGAATGAGAGCATCACTTTATGTCATGTCGAATCTGTAATTATTGAAAAATACGTCCCACAGCATTGCCTACAGGTTCAAAGTAAAAGTGAGGAGTGCTTCACTCACTTCTGTAATTTAAGGTGAGTTGGCTGCCAGTTCTGGTTTAAAAGGAATCCTGCATTTGTCATTCGTCTGGACTGAAGGTGCAGTCTGATAACATTTAACGAGTTGGTTCGTTAGCACCAACATTTCCCTGTTCCTGAGCACAAGGATCGGTCAGAGCCCTTTTGTTGGTTTCCTAGTTACAGATTACACATCCATTTTACACATCAAATGGACAGCTAGCAAACTGTGAGGAGACGTTCAACGCTGCTGGATTAGAATCACTGAGTTTACCTGAGTTGATTCCCTTTTCAAGCCTAGTTATGTTTGTTACCATATATTAAGTACAGTGTATTACTTTACTTACTTATCCCCATCTTCCCTAGTGGGAAATAGGGCCGTGACACGGTGGCGCCATTCTTTTTGGTTGTTCGCTAACTTCAACGCCTCACCCCAAGTCAGTCCCATCTCTAGCAGCTCTGCCTCGACTGTTCTTTGCCAGGTGGTTTTAGGCCGTCCAGGCTTCCCAACAGGGGTCCACCAAATTGATGTTTTCGAGATTCGTTCCTGCGCCATCCTAAGAACATGACCGAGCCACTTAGGACGCTGACGTTTAATTTCTTGAATGATGTTGTTGGAGCCCGTTTCACAGTACAGGTCTTCGTTTGATATTTTCTGAGGCCGACAGATACAACAAATCTTTCGTAGACACCCGTTGTGGAAAGCACTGATCTTATCCATGTCTGCCTTTACAACACGCCAGCTTTCTGATCCATAGAGGAGGACTGATTTTACGTTACTGTTGTATAGTTGTAGCTGTAGTACAGTGTATAGTGTAGGTTAATTAAAACCCCATCAAACTGTTACTCATCATTATCATAGATAATGAGGAGCTTAAGGGAAGCAGGAGATTTTTTTCAAGTCCTGAATATGCTAAAGAACTCTTGAAAGTTTATTGAAGAACACTGTAGTTGTCCATCCTTGCCAAACTGAGAAACCGTCCATCCCATGTCTGTGTATTATAATCAATTTCGCATTCTGCTTGTTTGCCTTTTTCAGCACCAAATCCTTATTCGTAAATCTCTAGTTTAAGGCATTTACATCCCATTATCATGATGAAAATACCCCCCATTTTAGTTCTCGTCCATCTTAGTTGTGTTTTGTGCATGAAACTTTCCAGGAAAAGGTCAACAGGTCTTTTAAAAAATAATGGATGACCTTTCTGGCCCTTTGAGCCTCCAGCAAAACGCTGACACTCACCAAACATGTTGCCAATATGCCCATTTCTCGTCAAAGGCCGCAGCTCATTCTTGCCCCAGGCGTAGCGCTTGTAGTTGTCCCAGGCAAACTTCATCATCTGCAGAATAAACAAGAGGGCAGACACAATACCAGTCAGTGGACTGACAGCAGCAGAGCAACACGTCTCCAAACCCGAGCGTAATTAAATCGGTATCGCTCAAGGCAAAGGGAATGATAGATATTGATCATGACTGGATTAAGGACAAGCATGCAATTATAACACATAAACAACAGTGCTAAACAATACCACTGACATTTCCCCTGCAGCTCCTCCTCCTCCAAATTAAAGATTGACTGATGTCAGTAGATGAAAGTGCAAGTAAACTTTCTCTGGTGTGGAAAAAAACAGAGTAAGATAGATGAAAAAAAGATGAAAAGCATCTCTGCTTGTAGTGACACACAGTTTTAATGAGCTTCAAACCAAGTAAGGTGAACTTGGTTTCATTTAATCCCATATATTCATTTATTAATTCTTATTTTTGTTTAGCTGTAAACTTAATCCTACAGTGACCAGACCTTCAAGAGACAACTTTAGCTCTATCTGTTGGAAGGAAGCAAATTTTTGTCAGCTAAAAGTCAAAATAGGGATGTTCCTAAAGACTCATTTTGTTCTTGATTAAACGAAAACTGTCAAAAAATTAGCTCAATTTCCCAATCAGGTCAAACACTGGCCATATAAATATGTGTGTAGCGATTCAAGAACCATTTGAAACTGGTCATAACGTTTCTCAATAACCATTTTATACCATTTTACAGCATATTAGCTTTATTTTTCTGGTATTAAAGAGAAAAAAAGTTAAAAGACATTTAAATTTACCCCCAATAGGATTATAAATGTATGTAAGAAATCCTTTAGCGATGTAGCGACGCTCCACTAAAACACAAAAGATTTTACCAAGAGGAAAATTTAGGGAAACAAGTTCGACAAACGTACTAAAATCTCTCAGCAGTCGATCCTTTAGTTTCTAGTGCCGTTTCTGCCTAAAGTAGTTTTGCACTGATTAAGCACCACTAGAGTCGCGCTGCTGCTGCTGCTGCTGTGATTAAAAGTAAGTGAAGTATTTGTGTGAAATTCTATAATTTCAGTCGCTATGCATAAATTTACATACAGTCTTTATGTCGGGGAACTATAATGTCATACATCGTAGTTCTGCACTGACGTTTCTCATTTAGAGCAGAGCAGCAGCGTTCCTGCGTGATTCACAGAGAGGATGTTTTCCTCCAACACTAATCAAACAGATGCATGTACTGCGCAACGCAAAATGCTCGAAAATAAATTGAAAACTAATTCCAGCTCAAAGTATACTCGAATCAAGAGCTACCAGCAATGACACGTTCATTACATCCGATTGTTCGGGACAATACGACAAAAATGAAGAAAGTGCCTCTGTGCGATCCGTCATGCGATGGGCCTCGATTTCATTTTCCCCCCTGAGTTTGGAACACGATGTCATCTTTATTATCAATATGACATGAGGCTCTTTGCTCTCCAGAGGTGGGCTCATATAAGCCTGTGGGAAATAGTCAACATGAATCCGATTACCTCTGACAAGGCCTCGAGCTGAAAATCCTCTCACCCCAAAAAAAAGCTCATTACAGACACCTCAAAGGATACGAAGCCATTTCACACGCCAAAAGCAACCACACAAATGGCAAACGTCCGTAATGTTCAGAAAACCTCGTGACTACAGGTCAGGGGAGCTTACATTTGATTACAGCTTCATTGTGAGCTCTTTCACTGGCAGTTTAATTTGTGACGCTCCATCGTTATTTACCGAAAACCGTTCGCAGACCAGGACAGAAAACACAGTCAGCATCAGTTGTTTTCCTGTTGTTGTTTTTTCTTTTTTCCAGATTGGCATGAAGTCTGACGACGCAGCATTTTTAAACACTTTTTTTTTTTCACATTTACACAAATAAATTCTGACACTGAGTGCAGCAGCAATCTCACCGAATGTGGAAAAACAAGCACACAATATGATTAAGGGAAACGGAAGCGATGAATCTCACGGTGGAAACACGCTCACAAAGGTAATCAGTTTCTTCAGAAAGTGTAGAAAGAACAAAAATAGCCAGAGCCCGACTCGCCGTGTCCCGAAAGAACGGTCTGCTTCACAGAATGAAAACCAGAAAATGTCTCAAGTTTTATTTGAAACTTATTCCATCTTTTATAATGCCGGCCTGTCTCTCTCTCTCCTCCAGTGGCTTTAACAGCCAAAGAACAAAAGTAATAGGAAAAAATGTTTGCACAAATCGTTGGATTTGGTAAATGTTAGAACTCCATGTCCCTCTCTGTTTCTTTTGAAAAATGCAAACTGTACGTCTTGGTGCAAAAAAAAAAAAAAAATCAAATGAACCTGCAAGGGAAGCAGGACTTTACGACCGTCATCAAATATATGTTGGGGAAAGTAGAAAACAGGCAGATGGTTTGCTGAAGCTGCATTACTGCAGGCACAGAAAATGTAAAATGGCAGCATTAATCAGCAACGCCTTGACTTTAAAAGATGCTAAAATAGAGGATTTAATGCACGTGGCGCTGCAAACCGATGTCATTTTTTTTTCAATCTATAAAATGCCAGAAAATGAATAAATCTGTCACTGCAGTCCGGCGCCCACAGCGACATCAACAGATAGCTTGTTCAATCCAGCTGACAAACGGGAAAAAAAAGGCAGAGCATCCCTAAATCTGACAAATAAAGCCAAATGAGGCATTTGTAATTTGATCATTGATTTCTTTAATTGCATCAGAATTCCCCTCAATCAGTCAACTGTCAGAGAAAAACTGCCATGACTCCTACAAAACAAAAGAAACGCTTTGCTGGGTTGTTGGTAAATTTATTCTCTATTGCAACGGGGAGGAAAAAAGGCAGAATCTGTCCAGGATCTCGCTCCCTCAAAGAGAAAAACAAGAGTGACAGCTTATTTAGAACATGACAGGGAACACAGAACTTCTTCTTCCAAAAAAAATGTTAAACTGACAGATCATTTCAGCACTAGTCTCGCTTTGCCAGCCCATTGTATATCACATAATGGTCTGGCTGCACCACACTATCATTCTGCTCTACAGGGAAGGAAAAAAGAGACGCTCTGGCTTGTTTGAATGTCTTAAAACTAATCACAGTCCTCGTGGGCCGGGCGAAGCAAAGGATGCGGCTTTGGTGTTCCCTCGAAAACAGTGATGGGTGGAATTGTTGTGATGGAACAGTTGCACACAGAGAGGGCAGCACTATGATTAAAATGGATAATTCACCCAAAATAAAAACTAGCATTGTGCCTCACTGTGCAATCCAAATCCTTGACTAACTTTACATTTTTAGCGTCGTACGTTGCTCGCCTGGAACTTGCTTTTCCGCTTAAAAAAGCAACATGCAGACCGCAGAAGGACAAAACCGATGGGTCGGACTATTTCAGCAAATAAGAAAACATGATTTCTAATTCTAAATCTACAATCCTACAGTTTCATTTAGCAAAGCGACGCGGACACAACACAAGCAAGGATCTAGCCAGGAGGAAACAATCTAGATAAGTGCCGTAGAACAAATTCAAGTGCGGTAGGGCGTTGATGCCAACAGCAGGCTGTGTGGGAGGTAAAAGGATTTTTGTTTGTTTGTTTTCAAATCTATAAAAGTCTCCTATTGACTTGATTGACATGAATTATTTAAATATTGAATTAAATCGTCAATTAATTGCTAATCTATGACATTGCCAGAAAAAATGTATAAAAAATCAGCCCCACAAACATGAAAATCTACATATTTTGGTTTAATATATTAAATTCAGTTAATGATTTAATATCTGTTGCCTCGCAGCAAGAAGGTCGCCGGTTCGTGTCCCGGTGAGGACATCCGGAATCTTTCTACGTGGAGTCTCCATGTTCTCCCCGTGCAGCGTGGGTTCTCTCCGGGTTCTCCAGCTCCCTCCCACACAGTCCAAAAACATGTTGAGGTTCATTGGTGATTCTAAATTGTACGTAGGTGTGAATGTGAGTGTGCTTGGTTGTCTGTCTCTAAGTGTAGCCCTGTGATAGACTGGTCACCTATCCAGGGTGTCCCCTACCTTCACCCTGAGTCAGCTGGGATAGACTCCAGCCCCCCACGACCCTGGTGAGGATTAAGTGGTGTATAGATAATGGACAATGATTTAATATATTAACTTGAATGTTTTGGTTTTTATTGTGCCGGTTAGACAAAAACACGAGGAACTGTCATGGGCACTCCCCACTATTAATCAAAACCAAAAAATATCTAAAAAAAGAAAAAATAAATAAAAATCAGCAGATTAATGGATGAGAAATAGCCACGAGCTGTCATAACCAACAAAGGGATTCCCATGGTCTTACTACACATCAACTCTTTGTTTGCCCGAATTATCAGCACAACTCAGCCGGTTTCGCTTCCAGCTGCGACACACTGAAGATGTTTCATTCCACTGGAGGGAAACAGATATTTCTGCTATTGTATTTCACATTTCTGCTGTTGTGCGCCGCTGAGGGGCCAAAGTGTGGGAGGACTGAGGTCACGCAGCCGTAGGATTGCTGGTGTGAGAACCCATCGCCGCAGCACACACAGCGCTAATCAATAGCTTCGGTCGCAGCCAAAGCACGGTCCCCCGAAGCTGTTTCTCCAAGAGAGGAATTGGATGAATGATTCATTTCCAGGGGCGCGCAAAGCAGACACAGACATGATCTGACAGCACTCTGACCGTTCTTTGGTTAAACTAATTGGCTGGTTGCTGGGCAGAAGAGATCAATAACTGAATGCAGAGCCAGTGATTAAAATGAATCAGGGATCTACGGTGCCAATATCGAGACCGGAAGTCAGAGGTCGTGCGTTGCCGGCCGCACGCTCGAGGATGGTCGCGCGGCATCAGCCGGATCATGGACGATGTTGCGTAAGGGATCACATTTACCCCGCATAACCTCAACGTGGGGTTATTAAAACACCTAAGAAACTTTCATCATATCTTACAAAAATATAGGAAGAATATAAACTTTCTTTTTTCTGATTTTAATCTGAAGAAACTGGACACCTGGACATAGTGTAGCTTCAAACACTCAAACCACAGAAGGGTAAAGTTAACAATCCTTAAAAGGCTCGACTTGCCTCTTCAAGTGGAAGTTAACTTTTAAGACCACAGACTAGGAAACCACAAAAATCTACTCCTATGTTGTATATCATCTGACCTTGCTTTGTTAAACGTGCCTTTTGCCTTTTGTACACTCCAAGGTGGGAGTAATTCTCCAGCTCTTAGTCTTTCTGTTGGATCCTTATCTGCTACCTGCATAGGTGCCTATTTGCACACATTCACAGTGACTGGGAGGCGGCTGATATGTAAATGTGTGAGTCATTTGTGAGAAGCCCCGAAAGAATAAGTGGAAAAGGGATTTCAATCGGCTGTTGTTAGTACGAGGTCGAGGATCTAAAGGTGGCAGCTAGTTGGTCACTTTCAAACCACTTTGTTAAATTTGGACAGACAGGTTCTGGCCGGCGAAGCCACAACGAGGGCCTTTTAAAGCCCTCTTTCATACGTCACTGCAAAAATGAGATCTGTCCAACAAGGTCCCTGTTTAACAACTTCAAAAGATGACGCAGAGTAAAAGAACCATCTGGCACACAGTAGAGACAATCTGAGCCGAGGTTTCTCTGAGGCAATGATGTAAAAAAAAAAAAGAGAGATAACAAGCTATTTCTAAACCGCAAGCACGGTTACAGAGAAAGAGACGGTATAATGAGATGGTGCCAGAGGGGTAGGTCTGAATCTGAAGTTTAGATTAAGTGATAAGTCCTCTGAATGGTAGCGCTGAGCTAATATTTTAATAATCGGACCAACGGCGATCCATGCTAACTGCAAACAAAATGAAATTACTGCCATAACCATCAGCATGGGGGTTTTCCCGTGGATTTATTCCCAAAGAATATTTCACTGTGGGTTTTAGGACTGATGGCGACCACCTGCTGCTGAGATAAAAACCCTTCCCGCTCTGTGTTTCCTCTGCTGGACACAGGTTCTTTGGATCTTTGGCTTGGCATTGAAATGGCTTTTTTACTCATTTTTTCTCCAGAAGCTGCACCAGCAACTTTCCATACAAGAAAATGTCTCTTACAGACGTAGAGAATGATTATTAATGAACAGTGTGGGCTGCACCACCAGTGAAGATCACCACATTGGTTCATTGTGAGCATGATACTGGCAGCTGGGCTCGGACTCAGTGGCCCCCCCACATGGCTCAGGAGAGGCAAGTATACAGATTAACTGGTGGGCTGAACAGTTTGTAGCTCATTCTGGACAACTAATTAGAGCAGATCTTCTGCTTAAGGCACAGCAACAGTCCTCATCCCCCCCTGATATCTCCACTTCCTGTAGCAGCGTGGGTTTCTTCAAAGAACATCGCTATGGGAATTCATAGCCGCACTTTAATTGTGACAAAATATAGCAAATGTTTTACACCAAAAAGATGTATATCAGTAAAAAGATATATGCGGCATATCAGCTACATGTGATACACAAAGTCTAGAAAAGTCCAGTTAAGTTGTAAAAACAAAGTGGCAGCATGTAAAGAGATCAGGAAGTTTGGATTGTTGGATCGTATGTATGTGCAGACAGAAAATCATTAAGGTGTCACATTCGTAATGTTATTTAAATCCACACTTTTACTACAACTGCAGCAAATATCAAGACCTGAGCTTGAACTTGCTCATTAGGCTGCAGGGCTTTACATAGTCTTCAGGGAAAAGGAGACAACCGTGAACCAGAGCAACAAATAGTCCAAATAGCGATCGCAAATAGCTTAAGATGTGAGAGAAAAAGATACTAAAAACAGATACAAAAATAAAGATGCCCTCAGGAAACAAGCGCAGAGTTTCTTGTGTTTTACAACCTTGAACAGAGCTTCGGAGCTCGGCGGTAATACGGTGTGGCAAACTACATCCAGGGTCAGGGGATGAGTCCCAGCGTAACTGCCCGTGTACGTATTTGTGGTAGCGTCTGGCACTTTGGATGAATCAGAATCAGAAAGACTTTATTGATCCCCCAGGGGAAACTGCTTTCAGTTGCAGATGAGAGCATCCATCAAGCAGCATGCAATGTGAGATCATAAGCGTCTCTCTATACATAGAAATTTCAAAGCTTGGTTGATCATATTTCTGCTTCCATGGCTAACTTGTAGCTCTGACTTCACCAAACTCCACCAGCTTTTACCAGCATGTTTTTTTTTAATAAGATAAGATAAGATAAGATATGCCTTTATTAATCTCACGGTGGAGAAATTCACATCGTTGACAGCAGCTTTCAACAGACGTACACAGATACGACACAGGAAAAAACAAAAAATAAAAAATGTACATATAAATATCAGAATATCAGAAATCCACTCCAGAGCAACAGAACATAACCGTACTGAGGGAGGAGAAAACATTGATTCAAATCTTTTGCACATTTGGAGAAACACAAAAAGACTATTAGATGCCAAGGTTAGTGGTTGTCTAAAAAAAAAAAAACTCGACCACTGCGTGCAAGGCAGTCGTTCAGAGACCACTTACCTTAATCATACTAGTCCACACCTGACAGCCGTCACATTACATCTGATAACAGGGTTGAATGAAAGGATCTGTCACTGGCACTATGCTTTCAGCCAGTCAATCCAGGCTCTCAGTTACACACAAACTTGAGTGACTACATTTTTATTGGTTTTACTCAGGCGCCCTCAAAGTAGGGTAAGATGATATATCTCGAAAAATTTATACTAACGCCATTAAAGTTGTGCACAACCAGCAAGAACCGGAACAAAGAGAGAGGAATAGCAGAGGATGCTGATGTTCATGTGTTGATTGATGAACCGAAGCTTCAAAACAGGTGAAGAACAATAGCAGGGATCTAATGGGGATCTGTGTACAAGCTGACTGTAGGTTTTTCAAATGTAAACATGGAAGCACTAGTTTCAACCACAGCGGCCACAATATCCTGCAAAAGACCAACTGGGATTATTTCAGACTACAAGGACAAGAGTCTTATCTCATAAATATACATAAAGCATCTCTGAAAATGCTTCTGACACTCCCAACCCGGACGTTTTGTAATGCAGTTGTTATATTTGGCTCCACAAGCGAGGCATCCCTTTAATCTGAGGAGGGTTTCTGCGGATCACGGATAATAAATCACCCGAGCGCCCTGGCATGTCAGCTCCGAGTCACTGCTGCGTTAACGAGGTGCTGTGTCATCACCTGAAACCAACAGAACCTTTGGCAGAGAAAACACAGCATCAGCTTTCCCTCCATTGTTTCCCTCCCTGAACTTCCCACCTTAACTTGCACGTCCTCTCCTCTCACACTTCCTCCTGCCTCCAGCGTTGGACTTGCTCGGGCAGCAGAGCCATTTCCTGCCTATTAAAGCCACACTCGTGGCGAGCAGCGACAGAGCCTCGTAGGTCTCCGAAGGCCAGCGAGGCCGTCCTGAGTCAGCACAACACCCAAGTCAATTACGAGCAAGTCCCAAAACAAAAGCCGGAGTCGGACAACCAGTCAGCACTGAGCTGCAGATCATTCATGCGTGGAATTAATGAATGTCTGGGATCAGCATCATCCAGCCATACCTATTAGAGATGTTTTTAAAACAGCTGAATAATACTGCAAGCAGAGCAGAAAAGATTGTGCAAAACATTACTTATTATCTAAAAAAAATGAAGCTCATGTTTTGTTGCAGTGTAAATGTTAACAGGAGCCACAGTATGGAAAGAAACTATACACCAACGCCATAACAGCTTTCTGATTAGAGTATGTCTGCACAGTGTTTGTAATTAACAATAATTGAGTTGGCAAGCCTTGGTACACTCAGAAATGCTTATACCCAGCTGCAAGACACATCATTTCAGCAAATCACTGTTACAACTGATGAGGACACCTGGATCTGAGATGCAAGGTTTAGATGTGAGAGAACTAGCTTTCATGGTGTCTGTCCGATATGATTTCCCCTTTTTTTTTTTCTTCCCCCTGAATAAATTTATAGAACATACACAACGTTGTTAATTACAAGCAGAACCTTTACTCTACTTCAATTTGAATCAATGTTAAATGCTCCGTCTTGTTTACACAACATGTTCGCATATGTACTTGCGCGCATCCCTCTTTTCTCTGGCAGGTGTCCTCACCGGCTCTCTCCAAAACAGATGATTAGGAGAGATATGTGGCCTGTGCCAAGTCTTCTCCTGAGCATCTCACCGGTGGGCTGAGAGTTTCAATGCGCCATGAAAGATTCATGCCAAAAGAGGGAGAATCGCCACAAGGAGCCCATTAAAATGTCTGGACTCAGGTCTTGAATTGTTGGAGAGGTAAAACTGGGGTATTAACGGGCCTAAACGCTCCCGGTAGAACCCACTGATGACGAGCAATGAGATGAAAAATCCAAATGTGACTTTATAACGACGGTCATCGTCAAAATCAAGATCACATTGAGAACTTCATCCCGTGTGAACCTTGAGATGACCCTCCACCCCTCTATGTCAGCAGTCTGCAACGAATGCAAATGTACTGGTCCACCCAATAATCAACTGAAAAACAAGCTGGTGCTGAGAATGCAAACGTCTAACACTGAACAGGGGATTGTGAGTGCTGTTAATGACAGGAACTCATCTGATATAGAATAGAATAGAATAGAATAGAACAGAACTTTATTGATCCCTTTGGTGGGATATAGGTGATATATATATATGTATATATAAATATACAATACATATCAATATCATTATATATCAATATACAAATTATATATATTTGGTGATATAGGGGATCTACGGAGCCCGTCTGGTGACATCGATAAGAAATAAAAATAACTCGTTCCCACGCATTAGTAAATAGTGGCCACGAGTTATTAAAGCGTGGGAACAACATAATTATCACACGGTGCTTCATCACAAGAGAAATGAAATGAAATGAAATGAAAAATACTTTATTTATCCCAGAAGGGAAATTCAATCTTG
>NW_007577932.1:562288-578086 GCF_000690725.1 Stegastes partitus
CTTAATCGACAGCTGGTATGACCGCACTGTGAAATTTGCTCCACAACTTCTCTTGTTTCTTCATATTAGTAATGCGAGGCCACGACTTAACTACGTCGTTCCCACACATTAATAACTCGTGGCCACGATTTACTAATGCGTGGGAACGAGTTATTTTTATTTCTTATCGATGTCACCAGACAGGCTCCGTATGGATCAGCAGTACTACTAGGAAGTGTTTTGTTCAAGACTAGAGCGAAAAAACTGACAGTGCATGAGAAATCACCAGCATGTTTCTGAGGGGATGTTCTGAGGCCAGTTTACAAATCAGTCCGACGCCGCAGCAGCAACACAATGCCAAACTGGACAAAATATGGGGGGAACTGGCCGGGGCGAAGGTCTGATGAGCAAGCGCCAAAACACAAGGCCGTACGTGATTGGCTGAGACTCGGTCCAATCAAGCAACCGCGGTTCAAAGCATATCTCGCTTTCAAATGAGCTACAGCTTAAGAGATTTCCAGAGAGATTTCTGCAGCTCCCCACAGCTCCACTGAACATCTTTCGGCTGACTGTTTCGGTTTTTACAGCCCACAAATTAACTGTTTTGATTCACTCTCATTGCTCTCATCAGGGTAATTTCCAGATGCAGCAGGCATCTGTTTTCAGAGCAAAAGCTTGTGAAAACCAAACTAAACGCTACCTGCCGAGCACCAAACGGCAAACAGAAAGAGTTTGTGACTAGCCATGGTAGCAGTAGCAGTCGCTGGTAAAGACCGAGATATTTCCCTCGGGAGTTGGTGGAGACACAAAAACAGAAGCTGGAAGGAGAGCGCACTACTTGTATTTGCAGCGGGTCAGATACGCGACTTCAGCTGAATTCTAGTGCTGCTCTGCGACTGCTGAATGCACAAATAGGTAATTGTTTACCCACTATAATGACTACATAAGGTGATAGTATGTCAAGTATGTGCTTAATTAAACAATGAATGCAGCGTAAAGGAGTGGTGGTAGTGGCTTCACAAGTCCACTCTGTGAGCACCAACAGTTTCTATTTATTTAGTTATTTATTTAACCAGGCAAAGACATTAAGAACAAGATTCTTATTTACAATGCCGGCCTGGTAAGTGCCATAGGTACCTGTAGGGCAAGTGGGGGAGGGGAACACAAATAAAATAAATAAAATTAAATAAAATCAGCAAACATTTAAGCAATTTAAGACATCAAAAGAGGAGTTAAAATGTGACAAAACATGTACAGTTGTCGTTAAAAATCACCTTTAAATTTAAAAACAAAGGCAGAAGTAAAAGCATCAAGCTTCAGAGATTTTGTGTGTTCCAGTCATTTAAAGCTGCAGAAGAAAATGACATTTGTCCAAAGCGAGAGTTGGTTTTCGGGATTTGTAGCGTTCTAAAAGGCCCTCCACAATACTTTCAGGAGAGCGAAGAAATAATGCAGAATTCAGAAATTGGTTTCACAGTTTGCAGCAAATGCCACACACTGCGAAGCAAACGTCCGCATGCTCCGAGTTTGAGCGACATCTTGGCCGAAACACTGAATTAACACTTGTTTTAACCGAGCTGCTCTTTCTTCAAGCGTTCGGTGCATTGCTTTCCAAAGGGATGTTTGTCTGCACAAGAGCTCTCGAGGCTCCACTCAAAATGTTTTCCTTCCTTTCGGTTGCCGTGGATCACCGAGCCAGCCCAATCAATAGACCTTGCCAGAAAAGTTGATGGAATTTGAAGGAGTGGGAGAGTTGAGTGGTTTCTGAACTTAGTGAAGTAAGAGGAACTTTAACAAGAAGTATCGTGCAACCCCGAAACTCTTGCAAAATCACTCGCCGACTATCTCCCCCCCCTGCTCTTATTCTTCTTGCTGACAGCAGCTCTCTCAGAAACAAGCTAGTAAGGAAATTGCAGGCATGGTGCAGAAAATAAGGGGTTAGTGGAAGTAAATAGGAACCATTAGAGAGCTTTTACAGTGTTATTAGAAAGAGTGAGGTGGAGGATACAGGAGCAGAGGAAAGGGAGAGTGAAAGAAGGACACACAGAGAAACGAGAAGTAATTTGTCTGCAAGACATTGTCAATTTGAGTGGACTGCCTGGGGATAGGGCTCCTCCCCGGGAACCCCACTGTGTCTGCTGAGGATCATGATGGTGAGCTTATCGAGCTCATTAGAAAAGAATCTACGACGGCCCCCTTGAAGGAAACTTCAAACAATTCCACTAAGTTTTCTTTCGCTGGCTCTTGCAACTACAGGAAGGAGTTTTAGCAGAAGCTATTTTGAGATGAAGACACTCAAGTAGATCAGGTCTGGCTCGAATGCACCAGGGAGAGGAAAAAGGGAGCACCATTAATAGATTTATCAAGGTAAGATGAGGAGAGATGGATCTTTACAAAGGAAGCTCATCTCTTAAGTACAACTGAAGGCCTGATTTTATATTGTGGTAACTGTCTGGTGTGATTTTTTAAAATTAATTTCAGTCTGCACCTTGACAGGAGAAACCAACCAGCCATCACAAATCACAAGCGTACATTTTGTCATTCTACTCAACAGACTGTCAGGCAGCAGTGTGTGTGTTAGATTGAGGTAACATCTACTTCTATGGGCAGTCAAAAATCATAATATTCAGTCAAAAATAATTGGCTTTTCCTGTGGTGACTTCACCATCATGATATTTTGCGGTAGGTATGAGCCAGCAGATCACGCAGAAAGCACGATTCCTCCTAGAAAACCTGTTTTATTTGGCAATGCAATGATTTAGGAAGTGTCTTAGTAGAATGCTGAGCCACCCTGTGCCACGAGAACAGGTTAAATGCACCTTGATATTGATTATACAAGCCTCTAAAACTCTACTGGAGGGACGAGGCATTCTTTAAAAAGACATTCCCCCGTTTGGTGTTTTGATGATACAGAGTTCTGTCAGGTCCAAATGTCCCACTGGTGTCCGATACTGTTGAGATCTGGCGACTGTGAAAGCCGCAGCACACGATTCACATCCTTTTCATCCTCATCAAGCCAATCACTGATCCCTTGTGCCCTATGAATGGCAGGATTGCCATCCTGAGAGTGACCACTCCCATCAGGGTAGAAATGTTTCATCACACGATAAAGGTGACTACTCAGAATAACTTTGGACTGATTTGCAGTTACCCTTTCTTCTCTGCGGCTGCGGTTCTACTTTACAACGGCACAAGTACTCGAGGGTTCATGTGCTGTAAATTCTGATAGCTCCTCAACACCACGAGAGACTACATGGACTCTTCTGTACTCGCCCATGTGCAACGTAAAACTTGTGTCCGTGCGGCAGATATGCTACAACTGCACACGTATGGAGTCAAACTTCTTTGTTTTAGAAAAGCAGTACAATAGCAACAACTACTCATCGATGGGTGTCCGCAGTTGTCCATGTGTGCATCCACAATGGAATAGATTTAACTTTTAGGGAACAAGTGAAGGGCTGCATGGTGAGCCGGTGGTTAGCATCGTTGCCTCGTAGTAAGAAGGTTGCTGGTTCACGTCCTAGTGAGGACACCCGGGATCTTTCTGCGTGGAGTTTGCGCGTTCTCCCCGTGCAGCGTGGGTTCTCTCCGGGTTCTCCGGCTTCCTCCCACAAGGTCCAAAAACATGTTGAGGTTAATTGGTGATTCTAAATTGTCCGGGTGTGCTTGGTTGTCTGTCTCTAAGTGTAGCCCTGTGATAGACTGGTGACCTGTCCAGGGTGTCCCCTGCCTTCACCCTGAGTCAGCTGGGATAGACTCCAGCCCCCCATGACCCTAGTGAGGATTAAGCAGTGTATAGATAATGGATGGATGGATGGATGGATGGATGGATGGATGGATGGATGGATGGAACAAGTGTACCCACATCATGTCAGCAAAATGCCCTCGCAGCATATCAGAGCCACCAGATCCCCTCATCGTAGGGGTTGGCATTTAGGTTTTTCCTTTAATTTGGCACCCGTCTGTATTTGGTTGATTGATCCTTCATTTCAGTTGTTTTTCAAGCCAAGTGACAAAGCTTCTTGTATGCGAGGATTTATCACTGTTGTTTGTCCTGTGTGACAGTAATTGAAGCATCTTTGGGTTTCTGACTGTTGGTAACACAAAATGAGCAATTTCAGGGCATCACTCTGGGCTCTGTCGTGTGATGGCTGTCATGGCTTTTCACTGCTTTTTGACATTAACGAAGATAAACAAATGTATTAACGAATGATGAAAATAGTCGAAATCATCCATGCTGGTCTGTTTTGAAATGAAAATTACAGCCTGATGCACCTTGTATATTCATTCCACATATAAATAATGCATTTAAATAATACACCATAAACTACCTCTTCACTACCTGCTAAGCCCAGTGCTATCTTGATCTCTTGTTACTTTCTATCATGGACTTTCTACTATATTATGCACATAATTGCCTTCAACAGCCTTATCTTTGGACTATAGTTTATTTAAAGTATTTTTGTGTGAGGGACAGATTCTAAATTAAACTGAACATCCAAATCTCCTTTTTATTTACAGCAAACGTGGAGAAAAATAAGTGAAAACTTCGTTCCAGACTTTCACAGTTATCTTTGAGTTCATATATTTCCTTCTTAATTGCTACAGTTCACACTCGCTGACAGGAGTGGGGGAAAATGTATTCATACAGAAATGCATTAGCAATGTGTCACATGTGTGACAAACTCTGTGTTTCGCTAACAAACCGAAAGAAGTGTTCACAAACACTTCTTTCAACACATCGGCCTAATGGCTTATCACATTGGCAGAGGCTCACACCATGTTTTAAATTCACCACACTGATCCCGTACTGTAAAGGCTGGTAGATTTGGAAACACCTTCCTCTCCCCGTGTGAGTCTTCAAACACAGAGGCAAGCCTTTGAACTCAAACATGTCGTATGTATGTCAGCCTCGCTGCTACTTTCATCTTAAATTTATGAAAAAATCATAATTTGGATACCCAGTTGACAGTGGTGAATAAATCTTGCATGTTTTCTCTGCAAAATGACATTTCCTCAGAAAAGAGCAATAAAACCAGTTCACTTCTAACACTGCAGCAGATGAGACTCAATTTGCATATAAAAAGTTTGTGTTGCTGCCGTACTAATTTGATTAGTACGATGCATGCTTATGAGATGGAATTCATGTGAAATGAGATCCTTTACTGCTGCACTGTATTTTTTCTCCACTAAAACTGTCTGCTGCTTGTTTTCCGAACAGAAACAACCACAAATGCATTACTGTCCTTATACAAATCATAAATCATGAAAGAAGCACTTAATAAAATGGATGAAAATGCAGAGCTATTCCTTCCATTAGCAGGACTGGAAACCAACAGACCTCCTAAATTCTAATTTAATAACTCGGCCTGCAGACGCCACATGTTCAGATAAGCAGAATAACCTCTTGGAGGAACCATTCTTTAATTTATTATCACTTTCAGACACCAGCAATTTAAAATGCAAGAAGCATTTTTTATTTTTTTCCCCCCCCATGAACGCAGGTTGAGGAAAGTTATATATATTCTGTTTCTTTGCCTTTGAGGTAGCGGGGAGACATCAGTCACCTTGCCAGAACTGTTTGACAGCCGTATTCTTTCACTTTAATGAAATCCCAACTCAGAAAAGAACCAATTTCAATGCTCAGACAATAAACCCTCCACTTCCTTATCCCCTGCCACATTCGCACACAGAGAGCATCTCCCTGCCTCCACCCACATCCAGTAAATCCCCAAAATATCATCTTCAATTAAAAACAATGGGTGACTAAGCTTTTGAGCGGATCATGGCTATATTAACACATCAATAGTTCTCTTTGGTATTTTTTAGCAGCACATGGTGACGTCTGGCCTGCTGACATCTGACAACAGAAACAGATAATTATTCAGTGAATATGTTATTCGAGATCAGGGTCAAAATCAGAGAGATGCAACTGCAACAAACAGCATTTGTAATATAGCTCTGTACTTAAGGATACATTTCACAAAAATGTATGAGCTTGACATCCACCCAACACTGCATAGCTTTAACTATGCATGCTAATGACAAAAGCCATTTGAAATAAAATGATCCCATCCAAAACCCTGGTTCCACAGCTTTGAATCATCATCTGCATCTTAAATTTGTTCTTAGGTTTGGGGTCGACTGCATTTCATCGAGTCCCAGTGCGGCATCAAATCCAAATCCTTTTAAATCTCCTACTGAATCTCATTTGGAAGTAACTAAACATATAAATAACTGCAAAGATTCTAATTCAGTTTGGCACGAGGCCAGACATATTACAGTTTTTAGTGGTAGCTACTAAAGTAATCAGTATTAACATTAACTAGCAGAGATGTCCGATCAGATTTTTACCTCCAAATCTGTGTAATTTAAGATTTAGTGTCTGCCAAGTCCCAATCCGATACCATCTTCCAAGATAATACAAACTTTTAGTACATTAAAGTTATTAAAATCCATCCCATATTGACACTTGGCAACTGAATAGCTCTCCAATGCATTAAAAAAAATCCAAGTTGTTCTTTAATGTTATATAGGTGCTCACAAACCTTATTGTACATCTCTGGGATGTCTGATGTGGCGTTCAGAGGGTTAGGGTGTGCTGTGGCTCCAAAACCTCGCATGGCAGAACATGTATTGTAGATTAGCTGTAGTACCAACCTGAACCACCAGGTGGAGTTTTTACGGTTTAGTACTGTAGCAACCCAAGGAGGTGTTCCCTTGGCTAGTTCCACGTTGGCAAGCAGAAGGTAATTATAGGAGTTTAGATGGCAACCGGCACAATGAGAGAGACTTCTGTGATGCTTAATGTCCTCTGGTGTACGTTTTGCAAAATGTCCCGCTGCTAAAAGACGACTGGGTTTAGACGGGTGCTAATATCGATCACTAAAAAACGAGATTGGCCCCAATTTCGATGCATGAACTCCCCTCAGGATCCATCCATCCATTATCCACGATGCAACGATGCTAACCATCGAGCCACCTTGCAGCCCCTCCGCTCAGGATATCCCTATTAATTACACTAGTTTTATTCAGAATAACAAAATTATAGCTATTACCTGAAATGACATGAGCAGCAGAATATATAAAACGTTGACTACAGATTTACACTAATTGTTCTGACACACTGAAACCTAAGTAGGACTCTCTTGTATTTAGCATGCCACAGTCATTTGATAATTTATCTGCAGAGTCTCCACTCTGTCAAACTACAAAAACACACATCGCTAGGGGTGGTTGTGTGATATTAAAGAGTGATGTGACTTTTCGCTCACTTGGAGAGACCGCATTAACCAAAAGAGTGACGTCTCAGTGGAGCCGTTACACAATTAGCATTAATTAGGTTCAACTGATATCATCTAACGCCTGTGATGTTGATCATTTTGTCCACAGAAAGCAACGATTTGAAATAAACGAGAAGGGGCCTGCATATTTTTAACACTGGTCTTTTCTAATACAAAATTATTTTTTAAAGAGCTTAAAGTTCATCTAAAAACATGAATTGGTTCCAAAATGGATCCAGCTGTCAGAACTCATCCCTAAATGTTCTGCAAGTAAAGTCATAGAATAAGCCAACAGCATTGAGCTTTATGGGTGGGATTAAGACCACACAATTATCATTATTATTACTATTTCAACAAGAAACATAACTTAAACAACCTTGATATGGAAAATCCTATATCCCGCATAACAAATTGATAGGTTCAATTATGTCTTTGAATTTCCAATGACAACACCCTGCATTATTGACCCAAAGCAGCACACATGCTCTGACTGCAAACTGTACCGCTGCTATGATGCAACGGCATTTAAACCCTTTGTCAAGCCTACAGGGGATGACTAGTCTGCCGTAAATTTTTTAAAATCCCAAACCTGGAGGGGAAAAAGAAAGATTTACCGCATCCAATATTATTGTATTTATCCAGAAATAGCCGTGAGCTCTGTCAGACATTTGAGGCAGTCTAAAGCTGCAAGCTAAAGGCCATGTTATTGGTGTAGCAGAAACACTTGCGTGCTAAACTATTGATCTACTGCAAATGCATTAACGAGCTAGACCTTGCTATCATTTCATGCAACGCAACATAAGCTGTCCAGAGGAATCGGGCGGGGCGAGCTTGTAACCAGAGGCAAAAAGCAGCTCAGGTGGAAAACAATCACAGGTTTGAAATATTAACAGCAAACACATCAGCTAAAGGTGACCTTGTAGTGCATTATACTGTAAACACAGCTTTAGAGCCCCAGGATTAGTCGGCCTTCCCTGCAGTGAAACCCGCACCCTCAGAAACACCAATCGCATCACCTCCTGGCCTCTCGGATAACAGCTATTACACAGCCGCAGAAGTCGCAGAGGACTCTGGGACGGTATTGAGAGATGGGGTGGCAAAGGTTGTGGGGAACAAGTTTCTTATAAGCACCGCCTGATTCTTGGGTGCAGCGCTTGTCTCTGGTCATCCCCTGATATGGCTGTGTTTGTACATGGAGGGTGAGTAAACAAGTGTAGTGTACACAGATGGCTTCATTTCAGAGGCATGAGAGGCAAAAGCTCACACCCCCCAACGCAGACACAGAGCAGCGGAACAAAGTGAAGACGGAAATAAATCCGTAAAAGCCAGTCATGAAATGTTTGAACAGTGATTACTGGTGGTTTAAAGGGGACATGCCGGCATAGAGGGAGCCAAGGCGGACACTGGAGGGCATGAGGTTTTCTTTAGTTGTCGTTTGCATGAAAGGACTAACGTTTCAAGACAAGGTAAATCTGCGATGGCAAAGTTCTCACCACCAACAGAGAGCACAGATTGCCCTCATGAGCACATCAAAGTGGATTTCTGGAGATCAAATATTGAGAACAGTCCTGCTTTCCAATGACGCAGAGCTAAATAAGACTATAGAGGGCGAGAGGGTAGTTTTATTTGGCAGATACATTCATTTAGTACATTTTACTGAGTATATCAAAAATCATAACTACTTTATATGAATTTAAACAAGTGATATAAAAACAAAAGTGTACCCAATATAAAAACCATTCACATAGTGTAATGGAGGTTAAAAAGCAGTGTTGAAACAGAAACGCTGCCTGCAGTAAAAATGAAGAGTGAAGCTTCCCCTCAAGTCCACACGACTAAAAGATTTGAGAAGAAAAGCAAATAAAAAAAAAAAACCCACACTAAAGCAATATTTTTTTGCCATTTTGACAGAAAGGAGATCACCTCCAAGAGACCTGAGGGGTTAAGTTTGACATAGTCAGGCTTTTTTTTGTGTAAGCGAGCACAAAAACCTAAAACAAATCCTAAAATAAAAAATCAGAGATAAAGGGTATGACTACAGCTTTCTTTGTTAAGTTGTCTTTATTCTATAAAGGGGAGCATTAGACACATCGTGTGACTTTTATTCCGCACAAAAGAGGCTAATAGCTTGTAGGGATGGACCCGAATAGCCGAATATTGGGTGCTGGTATCGGGATAGCATCTCTGAATATTCGCCTCCCCCTGCCGCCGCCACCACCACTGATGGGATACAGGACTGTGACCGCTCACTCCTGCCCCGCCGAAATTTCTATTCAGACCAGCCCTAATGGCTTGCCGCCTACTTCAGGCAATATAAAGTGATTCCTATAAACGAGAGCTATAAAGAAAAAAAACTGAATATGGTAAAGAAAAAAAGGCAGGAACGCTGGTAGAAACCTGGCACTCATGTCAGCAAACGTATTCATTTTACCCCTCAGTTTAAACTGAAATGGTGGCAAATCAGGACCAAAACATATTTAGGCTTTTTTTTTTTTTCTGCATCTCCATCTGAAAACATGGGTTCCCACGGTAACCTGATGTACAGTTTGCTTTAACTGCGACGTTTCGCGACACACATTCATTTCCTGCACCGCTCATGGAAGGACGTGGTATAAGGGTGGTGCTTACAGGTGATTTAAATCCTAAACTCTACAAATAACGTCCTCGGGAGCAGGTTAACCATGCAGCATAAGTTACCATGGCGACCTGGTTAAACGACAGCCACCTTCCTCACACTGAAAACTCCGACTTTAGCCTCATCTCACTTCGCTAACCCATAAATCTTGTTTCATTGTACAGCCCTCAGGCTGTGTCACAGCGCCCGCTGGTTACATATGCAAATTGTCTTGTGTTTCAATAATTGGATGGAAATGGAACAAAAATCTTTAAAGCAATAGGAGCAGAAGCCATATTTATAAAAATGTGGTTTAAAAATGACCTTTGAGAGAAACTAAAGTCTTAAAGGGGTTTAAATAATTCTTCATTTTTTAATTCTTTGCCCCACCAATCTAGCAAAGATATGGTTAAATTGAGCTTCTAACACAATAAACAATCATTGTGTGTTGATGTAGGAACGTTCTGGCTTCCTCCACTCGCAGATTTCAAATGCAATTATGATAAACCTGCATTCTTGATTTACTGCATTTAAATTCAGCAAGCGGGCTCATTTTTAGGTTTGATCCACCAAAAGCCTATGAAGCCATCAAAAATGTGCTCAATAATAAGCTCGGAAGCCTCCCGCTGTGTTACTTACACCTACTTATTCCCTGGGGGGGTGTGCAGTCATAGAGTTGGCTCAGTGTGACACCGCTGTTGTTTATGCAGCTCGACGGCACGGTAACACTCCACAGCCAATAAATAGAAACACTTGAACCAGATGCAGGTAAATAACCTATGGTGCCATAAAAACTGAATACATAAATATGAACAGTCAGTAAAGCAGCTCCGTTCCCTTTAAAGTAACCCAGGTGGAGAAAAAAAATAAAAAATGTATGCAGCCACGGCAGAGCGAGGACCTTGGATTAAAGCTTGTCGAACAAGGCAAATGTCCCTGCACAAAAAGGAAGTACACTTAATGCGATTTAAATTATTACACAAATTTCCACGCATGAATCGCAACTAGCATCAGCCTTTATGTCGAGCTCCTGCAGAGAGCGCTTCCTCCACGTTTAGAAGTTGCCTGCCCCCCTGAGTTCTTCAGCCGCTTCAGACCAGGAACACGGTGTTAAAGCAGTTCTGTGTCTCAGAAAAGCTTTCTGCGCCCGAGTTCCAATCCATTTTACTTCCTAAAATGCGTCCTGGGAGCGGGAGAAAATGAGTTAGAGTCTGTGCAATGCCTTGCTTTTCTGAGCGTGGCCATTACGGAAGATCCGCAGAGACGGGAGCGAGAAACTCAAACGAACCGAGAGGTCCGTCTTGGCTGTTTTGTGCGAGATTATTGTTTCACCTCTTGATCCCTTCTATTTTTATTGCTTTCCTTGCTTTTGCTTGTTTTTCCCCCCCTCGCCTTGTCTGGTGCTTACCTTTGCTTAGTTGTTTAATCTTTTTTTTTTTTTTTTGTCCTTATTGTTTCTTTCTATATGCCTCTTTCCAATCCCCTCTTCTGCCTTCCTCCCTCCATTCTCATCTCATCTCTACCCTGCTGCTGCTTCTATTTTGGTTTATCTGATGAGCTGGGGAAGTGGTACAGTGTAGGCAAAATGGAAAATACATTTTCATTCGGTCAGTAATATTTGTCTATATACAGATGCCAGCGGAGACCTGTAACTTGCCATCTGTTGTCTGCATGAATTACTTACGGCAGATGGGCGACCGTTGTGATTTTAGGAAGACCACGTACGGCCGTTCGCTGGTTGAAGCCTTGACGGTAGCGCGCTCAGTGGCGTACGTTTCAGCTACAACTAGCCTCTTTGGTCAATAGATACTGTTGATTCTGATATTTGCACATGCAGCCCTACCCGTTGTGCTGGGATTCGGAAGTGTTTTTTTACTCTGTGTCTCTGCAAAATGCTGATAAGTCCCAGAAAGGCTTAAATTACACCCCTCTTTCTCCCCCTTCCCCCCCACTTTGTGATCACACCCCGGGGCTTTTACTTATTACTGTAATGTGTGTGTTTGTGTGAAGAGAGGGACACCCAGAGAGGAAACAAAGAGAAGGATAGAAAGTACAGTTCTGATTGGAAATGTGAGGAGAAATGGAAGCGAGGAGGAGGAGGAGGAGGCCTTTCTTATTAGCCGGCTCGGCAGCGGTTCGAGGCAGGTGTCTGCGTCTCCGCTCGGCATTATTTACTTGGAAGGCTGAATGAGGCGCTGAAAACTGCAGGTAGTCGACTCTAAAGCAACACAGTTTATCAAAGATTGTAAATATAAGCCTGATAAATATGTACTCTGTCATGTCCCCTGTCTCGTGCTGTGAGTGCGCGACAGAAATGATAAACTGCAGTTTGCATTAGCTGCTGACTATGAGTAGCGATGGGGGAGATATGAACAATAACAAATGTCTGGAAGTCGACTCCTAAAATGGGTTTGAAACTGATGATAGCAGGATAGTGCGAGCAAATGCGCAGACATGCTGACACATTAATGCACATACAGACTGGATTCACAGATATTCCATCCATTATCTATACACCGCTTAATCCTCACTAGGGTCATGGGGGGCTGGAGTCTATCCCAGCTGACTCAGGGTGAAGGCAGGAGACACCCTGGACAGGTCACCAGTCTATCACAGGGCTACACTTAGAGACAGACAACCAAGCACACTCACATTCACACCTACGGACAATTTACAATCACCAATTAACCTCAACATGTTTTTGGACTTTGTGGGAGGAAGCTGGAGAACCTGGAGAGAACCCACGATGCACAGGGAGAACATGCAAACTCCACGCAGAAAGAAAACAGTGCTACCGACTGCGCCACCTTGCAACAGACATTCCTCCCATGTGAATCTAATTCCTGCAGTGCTCATATCCCGTGTTGGTGACCGGCCAAGCCCAGACCGACCACACACGCTGTTCCCAATTGATGGTTTTCACTGACCAGACATTGATCAGAGGTGAAAATCCAGGCCTGATCCAGACCTGATCAATATGTGGTTTTAGCCTGAAGGCCAAAAGAGCAAAAGCTCTTTTCAATCCAGCTGAAAACCTTTAAAAGTTTTATCTACTCTTGACATTTACAGTGTTCTTTCTCCTTTCACCGGTTCACTTTATTCCTGATCTTTGATTTTTAAAAATTTTGTCACAGGAAATGCACCTTGACCACTGTTTCTCTGTCAGTAACAACATCACAAAACTTAGTGCCACCAGTACTCGCTGATCATATATGCTTTCATAGAAATCCGTCTGCTGTCCAAGACTTTCCTTTTAACATCTCTGCATGTGTTGGGCGACCATTGGTTTCTTGGCATGTCTGGTAAGAAATAACTGGATCTTTACATCATTTCACTGGATTCCAATCTGATAATTTAACTGATGCACTTGAAAAATACTCATCTTAGTTGCATATTTATATTAAAAATTCATCCATATTACCATAATATTTGAAATGTACCACAGATTAATAGCCACAAAATGAGCCTGACCCCTACATTCCCGTTGCTCCACAGCAGTTATCTACAATAATTGGTTATGTTTGGTGATTCAGCATTGTTTGTGATCGCAGTAGGGAGTCGTCTCCAAATGGTTTAAATATGTTGATCTGGTCAGAGCGGCTGAAAGGGCCGAGTGGGCGTACTATTTGGCCTTTTATCCAACCAAGATTTCTGCAGCCAGTAAAAGGATTCATAATGGCACCGTCTGATGTCCATTTTAACCTCTGACTGTAGCTCTTCCTTTCTTTTCTTTTTTTTTTTTTCCTACCCTGCCTTCTTTCAAGTGGAAGCATCAAGATTCCCATCAGGCTCTATTTGGCAGAGAGGGCAGATGAAGTTAGCATTGATCCCACCCTGTGAAAAACATATTGACAAAAGGCCTGAGACAAGCCCATCCAGGTTTCCTCGTCCTGCTACAAAGTCACCCCTCACCCATTTTTTTTTTTTTTTTTGTCCACGAGGAGGAAAACTGAGTATGCAAGCTTCTCACTAATCTGAGATTTTTTTTTTTTCTTCCATAAGCAAAGGGACCACCTCCTCTGAAACAAAGGACGAGGAATGAAAGAAAGAAAGATAAGGAGAGGGAGATGGACTCAAAAGAAGGCATGTATATCAAGGGAAACTGGAGGAGAGCGCAGAGGGAAGGAGTAATAGAAAGAGGACAAAAGAGGAAATAAGAGAAGAAGGAGAGAGTAAGAGAGAGAGAGAACCTCTGAGGGTCCCAGTAGCTTTGAATGTGGAGGCTTTATGAATTCAAACCTAGTCTGAGAGGACTGTTTATCACTGTTAGCTTCTGGCATTAGGACACAGTAAAATGTGCTCGCAGGGAACAGACGTTTGGAGCTTCTCTGTCTGTTTTTTTTATTTTTTTTTTAGCAGCCTACAATTTCTTTTCTTATATCACTTCTCGTTTACAGAGAGATCAGACACGGGACTACAAAAGGCAACACGCTTCAGAAACGTGTACAAAATGCTACCTGAACATCACCTGAATGCAAGTAAATGTTATTTTTTTTCTACCAGTAGGGTCCTTGAAGACATAGAATAAGCTTGGCTTCATATTCTGCCATCTCTTATTTCCTTACTGGAGAAAAAGGAGCATCAGGAAAGTCCTATTAAGGTGGATAAAAGCAGAAAGTTACAGGGACTGCGGTGGCTCGTTTTAAAAGAAAAAAGTGGCATGGCTGTGTGAAGTTCTGTTTTTTTACAGTCTCTGGAACCACCGACAGAACTGCAAATAGCTGACTATTAAGGAAAAACACTAAGCAACAGAAAGCCCACAAGAAGAAAAAAAGAAAAAAGGGAAAAGTGGGAGGTTAAAGCTGATACAGAAATGCGTGATGGAGTATGGAAATAGGAAGGAAGAAAAATAAGCTGAGAAAACACTTTGGTTGCAGACTGAATCATTTTGGCTCAATTAGCTTGCAGTTATAGGGCGGCTCGCACACAAACACACACCAATACAGTGTAATATACAGTTTGCGCACACGCACACACACACAAACTACTCATCCAAGATCTCGCTGTCACATGAGTGCCCAATTCCATTTTACGACTGCGGTGCTAATTTCCCTAATGCGCGAGCGAGCGCTCGAGTAAGCTGGCACAAATCGAGTCCAATCGAATTACCTACACCTGTATGGAGATGGAGGTTAAAATAGTAAAAGAATAAATAAATAAATTTGAAAAAGAAAAACTTCCCAGCAGCATCACTGGTGGTGAAGCTGCCCTGTAAGCAGCGCCAGGTGCAGAATCAATAAACCACACTATAAAGCAAACTGCTTGAACTGATGGATAAAGCTAGTGTTGTAAATTCTCAGGAAAAATAAAAAGATGGCCCTCTAAGACGACAGAGTTGGATTTAGCGGCGATTTAATGGGATGACGATAAAGAAGTCGGTAAGAGTTATACAGCTAAACAGTATGAAGGGAGGGTGGAGGGAGGTGGGGGGAGGGCGTTGCACCAACAGAGAGGGTGTCTCACCTGTCTGGGCACTCTGACTAATTTACAGGAGGGAGGAGCAAAACTGTGGGGGAGGCAAAATGAAATGGTGCCCCAGAGACCTCAGTCTGTTAAAGAGTAGAAAAAGTCAGTGAAAGGCATATTTAATAGACTAAAGACATATTTAATAGGCTGTGATGTGTAGTGCAAGCAAAAAAAATTGTGCTTCAGATTTTTTTTTTTTTTTCATTTCTCTTAACCGGGCTGCAAGTTGGCTCTGTGGTTAGCACCGTCGCCCAGCTACAAGATCCCCGATTTGCATCCCGGTTAGGTCGCCGGTATCTTTCTGTGTGTCTGGATCAGGCCTGGATTTTCACCTCTGATCAATGTCTGGTCAGTGAAAACCATCAATTTGGAACAGCGTGTGTGGTCGGTCTGGGCTTGGCCAGTCACCAACACGGGATATGAGCACTGCAGGAATTAAAATCACATGGGAGGAAT